>NW_020954563.1:3558508-3861578 GCF_900497805.2 Vombatus ursinus | reverse complement strand
GTGTGTGTGTGTGTGTGTGTGTGTGTGTGTGTGTGTGTGTGTGTGTGTGTGTGGAGTAACTAGGTGACTTCTAAAACCATTCCCCTGAGTTTCCTTCTAACTCTATGACCACTCCTCTCCTTCTTTTTCTAATTCATTATTTATTTTTTTTACATTCTTTTTACAAATTTTGAGCTCTGAATTCTTTCCCTCCCTCCAGCTCCTCCTTTATTCATTGAGAAGGCAAGCAATATGAATAATATATAATAAATATAATAATATTTTCTTATTAGCTGTGTTGTTAAAAAAAGCATGAAAAATAAAGAGAGTTTTAAAAAAAATCGTACTTCAATTTGCATTCAGAATTCATCAAGTATCTCTCTGGAAGTGCATAGCATTTTTCATCAAGGGTTCTTTGGAATTGTCTTGGATCTTTGTCATTTGATTAGAGTAGCTAAGTCTTTCACAGTTCATTATTGTTATAATTCTGTTGTTATCGTGTACAATGATATCCTGGTTCTGCTTCCTTGACTCTATACCAGTTCATATAGGTCTTCCCAAAACCATCTCCATCATCATTTCTTACAGCACATATACCATAACCTGTTTAGCCATTCCCCAATTGATGGACAGCCCTTCAATTTCTAATTCATGACCACCACAAAAAGAGCTGCTATACATATTTTTGTACATATGGGTCCCTTATCCTTTTTTTGATCTCTTTGAGGTTTAGACCCAGTAGTGGCATTGATGAGCAAAAGGCATGCGCAGTTTTATAGCCCTTTGAGGATAGTTCCAAATTGTTCTCCAGAATGGTGGGACCAGTTCACAACTCCACCAGGAGTGCATTAGTGTCCTCTCTTTCTTTTGATATTTCCTTTTCTTCTCCCTGACTACTTAAGGTAGGAGTTCTTGGTAGCAGAGCCAGGATTTGAATCCAGGTTCTCAGACTCAAAGCCCAGTGTGCTTTCCTCTCCCTGGGCTACCTCCATCATCTTAGCCCCATCTTGACTCTTTGCTCTGAATTTCCAAGGTCTGGTTCTATGAACATAGCATTGTAATACTACATTAAAATAGATCCGAATATCTAGGGAGGAACCATAATATCCAGGAAGAATATCAAGAGAGAAGGGACCTCAAAGATACTTGGTTTCCACCTTCTCCTCCCCATCAATACTCCACCTTTGATTTCCCTGTCCATCACCTCTCCACATGCGATCTCCAACAGTGTCAAAAAGCAGGAAGCCAGATGTTTTCATTATTTTGATCTGGATAGGGACCCAGATGTTTACCTTGCAGCCAGTCTCTCTTTGTGGGGTGTGGGCAAGGGAAGGTCTGGTCTGTAGCTATGGCCTTAAGGCTGCCAGAGTGAAGACACCTTCCAGAGCAGATCTACCCTGACTCAGATCACCCTTTTTCCAGGGAGATGTAAGCACAAAGACCAGCTCTGCAAGTTGTCAAGTGACAATTTCCATAAATCCATCAGACAGAGTACAAACTCATTTCCATAGACCCTTCTGTCTGAAGGGATGGGACAAACAAGCTGTAGTTTCAAAATGTAATGAGATGGTGGGTCCAGGCACCCTTAGAGCCAGGGATGAGGGGTGGGATATGAGAAGCTTGTAAAGAAGGGGTGGAGAATATTTGGCAAATAAACAACATTATCCTAGTAATAATAATTGATACCTTGGATTATATTTTTATGTAAGTGGAAGAATCTAAAAGTTATTTCTTATCATATTGAATTACTGGTATGGGAAGGTTTATTGAAAACCAAGGCATCTGCAGACCAGAAAATATGAGGAACACCTGCCCTAAAAATTCAAGTCAAGGTGAGAGAAGAACAGAGAACATTCAGAAAGGAGTCAGATTTTCTCCCTTGTGCTCAGGCTGGAGCCAGCAATACACACTCCTGGTCAAGGACTGAGGTGAGGTTTCTATCCTCTCCTACTCCCTATCAGCAACCTTCCCTCAGAATTCTCTACCTTCTCACTGGTCTACCTCTACTTGGGCTTTGAGCCAATTACAGAATAATGGCTGATAATAATTAGTGCTTTAAGTTTTATAGTGATTTAGGGTATACAAGTATTTTGTTTACAACCACTGTGTAGAAGTATTTTGATACTTACTTAACAGATGAGGGAAACTCAGGTTAGTCAGCATGACAGAGGGGATTTGAATTCAAGTCTTCTAACTCTTAAGTCCAAGGTTCCTTAGCTGCTTCAACCATAGGCTAGGGTGGGTGGGAGGATTCCCAGGAGAGAAAGCTGGGGACTGGGGGAAGGGCAGAGCATTCATGGAAGCAGAGACAGACACATCCCTGGGGGCAGCTGGTGTTCCCACAGATATATGTCAACCACATCATTTCTGAGGTACAAAGGGGAGTTACCATCACTCTCTAATACCTTCCCAGAGCATAGGCCTCCAGGCATTTCGCATTTCTAATTCTCAAACTATCTTGACTTTAACACTGCCTGGGTGGTGGGACCAAGACACACAGCTCATGAGGGACTGTTGGAACTGCCACCTGGCACAGATGGCCAGAGGAGCACTGACATATGGAGCAATACTTGGGTGGGTCCCTGGGGGGGGGGTGGGAGGGAAGCACACCTTGTTCTGAGACAGAGGCAGAGATAAGGATAGGGGAGGCTTTGAAGTCAATGAGAAGAGACTTAGAACAATGCAGAGGAGCAGTAAGCACAGGAAATTTAGAGAGAAAACATGTCAAATGGATACAATTCATCTTCATTAGGTTCCTCCTCATCAATTTGTTTTCCTTAATGTTATGGTAACCAGCGTAGTTTGCTTAACTGATAACTATCCCAGCTACAGAATCTCTATCGCAGTTACACCAGTGACAGGTGACCCCCTTTGCTCCCATTGACCCTCCCAAACACGCTGTGTCCTTTCTGTATCACCTAATCAGCAAAGAAGTTTTTATCAAGCACCCGTTGTGTGCACAGTATTGTTCTAGAGATATGAAAAAAAAGAGATGCCATGTCTGGCCTCGAACTTACTATCTAGGCCGTACAAATGAAACCATAAGAGAACAGAACAAAATGGGAGAAAGCTGGTCCCCCACCATGGGCCCTTAATTCCAATGTTGCAGCGTTTTAAAGGAGCAAGTGATCAAACAAGGCTTCTTGGAGGAGGTAGGACTTGAACTGGACTGTGAATGATGGGAAAGGGTTAGCTTGGTAGAGTGGAAAGGGTAGGAGAGTCTGGGGTGGGGGAAGGAACAGTTGAAGCAAAGATGAGGAGGCAGCAATGGAATAGTGTGCTTGCGAGACAATGGGTAGATTATTGGATAAAGCTCTGCTGGTGCCTTTAAGTTGGAAAGAAGTCACCAGCAAAGGCCTTAATTCTGGGGTCTTATCAGAAGTGAAGCCCAGGATCTTCTCTTCATCAATGTAGTGGAAAGAGCGCTCAAGAGACTCAGAAGGCCTGTGTGCCATCTTTGCTCTGCCACTCTCCAGCTAGATCCTTGGAAAAATCCCTTTCTCCCTCTGCATCTCAGTTGTCTGCTCAATAAAGTAAAGGAATTCATCTGAGCTCTCAGGTTCTTTCCAGCCCTAAAATTTTGTGCTTCTATTATATTCGTTTAAAAATATTCCCTGTTTCACTGTACTTGCTATCATGACAGTCCATTCCCTAACATCAACTTTCATCAGTATGTGTAGACCTGCCCATTTATTTCCCCTCCCTCAGGCCATGGAATATTTGAAGCTCAGAGTGAATCAATCTGGGCAGACCTGCAGGGAGAGAGGCTGTGTAGTACAGTAGATAGGGCACTCACTTTTCATGAAGTCTAAGGACCAGGGTTTGAATCCCAAACCTGCAACTTAGGACTTCTAGAAGAGTTTGATCAATGAGTTCCCTGATAAACCCAATGGTCAGTGTAACCACAATTTCAAAACTCATTGGTATAGGATTCTCTCCTCATTGGTGAAGATCAATGTCTCAAAAGTTTTTTCAAGTCTCTTCAAATTCTGCGCTTGCTTTGAGCCCTTTTGACTTCCATCTTTGAGAGAGAAGATGGTTGACACCAAACCCACTTTAGCTTGCTAGAGACAAAGATTTTGAGAAGAAGCTGGTGTAAGAGAAGCTGGAAGTCTCCATCGTGCTCCTGTCTCAAGCTTACTACACTAGAGATTTTGGGAAAGTTCCTCTTGGGTGAGATTTAGGACTTTCTAAGTTGAGTTGAGTTACCTCACTCCCAATGGGTGAGCTCCTTTAGTCTGTATTGTCTGATACATATTCTCCTCTGTTTACTTCCTCTCATTTCTGTTTTTCTACCAATTTGGAAAAATGGATTTCTTGGCTAATTGTTGTATGTATTCATTGTGAAACTGATATGAAAAGGAAGTGTATCAAGCCTTGGATATAAAGCTTGGGTTCTTGCTTCCTTCAATTAATGAAATAGTGATCAAAAGTTAGCTTGAACCTGAAAACTATATCTGCTAATAATATTTGAGGGAACAGATAGATATATATGATATCCTCTCTCTCTGAAGAGAACAGAGTGGCCTCTGACTTCAACTTTCTACTTCCCTTCCTGGCAAGAATTATGTCTCCTTTGGAGAGGAGTGGAGAGAAGAGGCTAGGAATATCTATTCTGTCTCCCCATAAGTCATCCCATGATACCCTTATGCTACATGTGAGGGAAGCTCACATTTCAGTAGGAAAATATCTCAAAAGGTCATTTGATCCAAACCCCTCCCTCATTTTCCAGCCAATAAAGAAGAATTTATTAAATGCCTACTATGTGCCAGGTACTGTGCTAAGCACTAAGGAGGCAAAGACTGAAGTGAAACAATTCTTGCCCTCAAAGAGCTTACATTCTAATAGTGGTGTACATGTATACAATGTAAACAAAATATATACACATATACAAAATGAATTAAAGGTAGTTTGGGGAGGGAGAACAGTAGTAGCTGGGGAGGGGAGGGATCAGGAAAGAGGCTTCATTTGAAGATGGCATTTTGAGTTAAGCCTGAAGGAAATGAGGGATTCCAAAACACAGAGCTGAGGAAGCAATGCATTACAGACATGGGGGCAGAGGGGTGGACATGAGGAGAGGGAACTGTGCAAATTCATGTAGGTGGGAGATTTAAGGTAGATGGCCCAGGGAAGTTTAGTGACTTGGCCAAGGTCACCTTGTTAACAAGTGCCAAAGACCAGAGTCAAACTAAGATCTGCCCGTTCCAGACCTGGCAAACGTTCCTTTCAGGGAAACACAATCAAAATCCCAAACAAAATTTCACCTCCCCACAAACTCAACAAACTGATCAGGGAATGCTCTCAATCAATCCCCTATACCCTATAGGGGATTACAAATCCCCTGACCCCTCTCAGTCTTAGTTTCATCCTCCATAGAATGAGGGGGTTGAATGAGATGAACTCTAAGATCTCTTCCAGTTCTAAAGCCTATGATTGTCTCACTTAAAGTCTTAAATCTGGAATGGGGACTCACCAAAGTTACATCTTCTTTCTGCAGGCTCAGGGACCACACCCTTGCACAGGACTGACCCACTGCTATTCATCATCTCTGAGGTGACAGAGGGCCACTCAAAGGCAGCCTGAAGTCTGGGGAGTGACCTCATAGCCCTGGCTGGAAGTCATAGATTGATTAACTGATGGAGTGTGTGATGGAATTCCAAGAAACAGAGCTTAACACACTTCTGGGAATGAGGAAACGTCCTGGCCAGACCTAACCTTGTAGTGCTCAGCCTGTTAAGGGATGTGGCTTCTGCCCTCTGGACCATTACACCACTCCAGTCTTTAAGGAGTTTCTATTTAAATTGTTCACAGTTATTTTTCAGCTTCCAGAATGGACAACAAGATCACAGACTTAGAGTCAAAGGACGCTTTAGAGGCCATCTGGTCCAACCCTTTTATTGTATAGATCTGAGGCCCATAGAGGCAAAGCAACAGGGATATGATATGAGGAAGACTTGGGACCAAATCCTGCCCCTGACTCTTTCTAATTGTGTGACCTTAGGCAAATCATTTAACCTCTCTGTGTCTCATTTTCCTCATCTGTAAAGTATGAGAGCTGGACCCAATGTCCTTAAAAGTCTGCTCTAGCCCTAAATCAAGGATTCTATAACCCTATGCTCTATGACTCACCCAAGTTCACATAGGGGATAAATAGCAGAGTCAGGATTGGAATCTAGGTCTTTGAGTTCCAATCTGCTGTTAATTCCACTACATTGTCCTGAAAGAATCCTTCATAGCTGGGCCTGTAGTCACAAAGTCCCTATTAAAATATTGAATGTACATTGCAGTGTCTGCTCTCTCCAAGCCCATGGCTGTTAGTAAAGAAAAGCAAGATTGAAATGGTATTTTAAGATGCAGGGGTATCTATTTGAAATGTTCCATAACATTGAAGCTCTCTGGGCAATGGCTAACTGGTTTGCTAATGTGCTTGTTATTCCTTAGTCAGCATTTTTACAGATCCTCCTAATGTACCACATTGCTGTGGGAATTCTGCCCAAGTGCCATCTTGATTCTCAGCAATGTTTACACAGATACATGGCTCAGGACTCAGCCTCAAAGCCCTGTTCTGCAACTACCTAGTAGTATGACAATGAGGAGGGCAGCTACGTAGCACAGTGGACAGAGTGTTGGGCCTAAAGTCAGGAAGAATTGAGTTCAAATCTGGTCTCAGATACTTACTAGTTGTGTGATCCTGGGCAAGTCACGTAACCCTGTTTGCCTCCGTTTCTTCATCTGTAAAATGAGCTGGGGAAGGAAATGGCAAACCACTACACTATCTCTCTTAAGAAAACCCTGAAAGGGGACATGAAGAGTTAGACATGAGTAAACAACCACAAATGACCATAAGGAAGTAATTTCTTTGGCCTTTCCATGAACTTCAATCTTCTCATATGTAAAATGAGAGTGTTGGGTTACATAAGTTCCTGTACAGCCATATAGTCCTGAGATCCTATGATTACAAGGACACTTGGGCTAATTTATTGATCCTGTCTGTGTGGAATGCCCCCAGAGATGATGGTTTGGGCTAGCCATGGTAGTTTTTAGGGTAAGGGACCATTTGGAGAATTTTGTCTATTTATTACTGAATCTGAATCATCATTCTGTTGCACCATACCCCAGAGAGACATAATCCTACCTTCTACCTCTTTTGTTTTTCTTCTTACGTCTCTTTCTTTCTGTCTCTCTCTGTCTCTCTGTCTCTGTCTATCTGTCTCTCCCTCCCTCCACACAACACACCCTCATCTGCTATTTATCTATCTCTGTTTCTCTCTTCTCTGTGTCTATCTTTCTCTGTCTCTGTCTCTGCATGTCTCTCTCTCTCTCTCTCTCTCTCTCTCTCTCTATGTCTGTCTGTCCATCTCTCTCTGTTACCTAATATTGAAATTTATGGAAGGGGAATATTGCCCCATACATCTTAGCAAAAAATGACCAAATAAAGGCAAGGGGTGGTGGAAAAGAGGCCCCCAAAATTAATGCATCAGAAAGAAATTATTTTATGTATAGAAAAATGTTCTGTCACATATTGGGAAACAATGATGTAAATACTGTCAATCTATCTGCCTAGATAATAAAGTAAATCATAGAGACAGATAGGAAAAGAGAGGCAGAATGTTGAAACTCCAGCAGGTTTCATCTGTAACCTTCAGCCCCTCAGGCTCAAAACATCTGAGTCATCTCTGACTTCTAGCTCTCCTTCCCCCTATACATCCAGTCAATCACAAAGTCTTAGTGATTCTTCCTACAAGAGATTTCCCACATCTTTTGCCTCTCCTCCATTCCCACTGCCCCAACCTTAATTCAGAGCTTTATCATCTCATACTTGGCCTATTTGAACAACCTCCTAACCAGTCTACTCACCTTCTGTCTCTTCTCTTCCTTAACACTGCATCATGGGTTGCTCATCCATGTGGGTGTGGGTCATGGACCTCTTTGACATCTGGTGAGACCTATGAATCTCTTCTCAGAATGTTTTTTATAAACATTTATTAACATAAAAGAAAACATATAAGCTATCAAAAGAAACCAAAGTTTTATGAAAATAGAGATTTTTTTCCCCATCCAAGTTCATAGGCCCTCCTGATATCTATTCATGGTGGCAAGGGCAGGGGATGGGGGATGGGGAATTCTGTGGTCCCTCAGTTCAGAATCTCTGCTCTGAATGGGACCAGATCAATCTTCCAACCACTCTTTTCACCATAGCACTGTTTTACTCCAAAACTTTCAGTGTCTCTCTATAGCCTAATGAAAAGGCTGCACTTGAGGACCTAGAGGGCCACATGTGGCTTTGACACTGCAGGTTGACCGCTCACTTGATCAATGAGAGGTCAATCCCCCAGCCTAGAACTCAAATTTTGACTGCAAACTACTTCTTTATATTCTGTTTTCTCACTATTGCCCTGCGTAAATGCTGAGAGGTTGTGAATTATACTGGTTTATGTACTTTCCCCAAAACCCTACATACCCATCCCCACCTTGGTGTGTTTTCTCATTATCATTTTCCAGATTGAATTTCATGGTACTTATTGGCTCTGCCTCAAGCGTACACTCAACAATACAAGGCAGTGTTTGCAATATTTTGATATGTCTATACATCCTATGTTATCTCCATAAATAGAATATGAGTTCTTCCCAGACAAGGACCTTCTTTTTTATTTCCATCTCTCCAGGGTCAGCATGAGGCTATGCAAACAGCAGGTGCTCAGAAACATTTGGCAGTGGCATGGATGATGGAGTAAATATCTCCTGGTGGAAAAAGATCAAATGAGGTAATATTGGTAAAGGGCTTAGCATAGGGCAGAGCACATAGTAGGCACTTAATAAATGCTTGTTTTTTCTCCTTCTTTGCCCCTCCCCCCCAGGACTATGCTGAGGCATTAACGATGGAAGGCTCAATGTAATCTCACTAAAGCAGCACTGGTCTGTTTATTTCACTCACCTTGCTTAGAAGTCTTTAGTGACTCAGTTGCCCACAGGATTAAGAAGCAATCTTCTTAGTCTGTCATTCAAAACCTTCTATAATCTGACTCTATTCTACCTTCTTAGATCCCTTCAGCTCCAGGTGAATCCTCCTTTGAATAAAGTTACTTCATCTGCTTTCTCCCACACAATCAATCATATTCTGACTTACATTGTACTTATTGAAGTTTATATCTGGATTTGGATTCCAAAGACTTAGGTTTGAATTCTGCCTTGGATTGCCCATATGACCTTGATTAAATCTCTTCTGAAATTAGGGCCTAGGTTTCTTCATCTTTAATGGTAGACCATGGGACTAGATGATCTCTAAGGTCCTTTCCAGCTGTAAGTTGTATGTTCCCCTTACTAAATTGTAAGTTATTTGAGAGAAGAGATCGTATCATGCTTTGCCTTTGTATCCCGAGTATACAGGATGCCCCTCTCTAGCACATAGTAGGCACTCACTAAATGTTTGTTAACCTGAATTGAATTATTCTCTCCCCCTCAGGTTCATTCGTATTTTAACAGACAATACCTTATATCTTAAGAAGGGATTTTTCTGGTACAAGGTAGCAGGGATTTGAAGAGATAGTTGATGGTAGGCAGAGATAGTAGGATCAACAATCAACCGATCAATCAGCAAATGTAAATTAAGCACCTATTATGTGCCAGGGCATGGTGCTATGAACAGGGGTATACAAAGGCAAAAGCAAAAAGAGTCTCCAAATATCTCACAGTGTATAAGGAGAAATAACATGTCCACTTTTAGCTATCTACAAAATTGATATAAGGCAATGTGTGTGTATGTTGGAGAGGGGTGCTGACTTCGGGGAGAAAGTATCAGCAGCCGGTGAGGTAGGAAAGGCTTTTTCTACAAGTAGCACATGAGCCATCTTGAATAAAAGTAGGTATTCTAAAGGGTAGAGAGAGATAGATCACCAGATTTCACTAGTGATAGCAGCAGATGATTGTGAGCTGTGCCTCAAGCCAGTAGGATACTGGAAGCTGATGGCATGGAGGATATCACACCACTGTCCCTCAATTAACCACCCTATGGAGGTGGGGATCATTTTCCTATAGGAGCTGTGGCTTAACTAGCAGTTAGAATTGATAGACTTTAGACCTGGAAGGGAATTGAGGATGATCTCAATCAATTTCCTCATTTCACATGAGGGGAAACTGAGGATAAGAGCAAGGAAGTGATATGTCTAGTTAGCAAATAGCAAAGGTGGGATCTGGAAGCCAGGATTTCTTCCCTCTCCACCATGCTGTTTGGGGGGGTTGACTCTGTAAGAATGATACAGGGTTTGTCAAAGTCCTGGGAAAACTATAAACTCATAGATTTAGGGTTAGGATGGGCCATGGAGGTCATCTAGTATAACCCCTTTGTTTTACAGAAGAGGAAACTGAATGAGGCCAAAGGACCCAGAAGTGACTGAGGTCACCCAAGTAGCAAAGTTGGGATTCAAACCTTGTTGCCCTGGTTCCAAATCCAGTGCAGTAAGCTGACCTCCAGCATAGCATGAAACCCTGTTCCCAACATCCAACATGTTATAGCTTCCACAGAAAATCATTCCAACTCCACGGCCCCTCCCCCATCCCTCCCCCCCCCCCCCCATTCTGTGTATTAAACTGGTGCCTTCTGCCAGCTTGGCAGGGGAGGGGGAGCCTAGCAGAAGGGAGAGAAGACACTTAGATCCTTTTCCTACGCAAGAGAAATCAGCCAGGAATTATTTTTCTTGTTAGCCTTTTTGTAGGAAGACAGACAGCCCTTTCAGCCCAAATACAATATTGTAATTGCTCATATTCAGCTGACAGAGGTTCCCAGATGAGCTTCACTGAGGCGTCTTTTAGGAATCTGTCATGTCCCATAGCACCCAGCCCAGAGCGCTGTAAAAGCGTCTTCTTCTCTCTAAGTTATTTATATAGTTGGCTGAAAGCGCTTTGCTTGTACAAACTGGAAACTATTAGATTAGACCAGCGGAGACAGCCAGAGGCAATCTTTTTAACAAAGTGAGTGGGATTCAAAGTAGGCATGGAAAGCAAATATTATTTCACTGGAAGTCTATTAGAGGGAGCTCCCTGGATAACAAATAAGTGCTTTGTTAGTTTAGCTGGGGAGAAATGCACTGGCCAGGTTGGCACCAGCTGGGTTTAAAGGTAAACGGCTTGAGAGCAAATGATAATTCAATGATAGGTGGGATGCATCAGCCAATTTGGCCCTTCCCCCTAGCCCGTTACTTATTTAAAGTACATGTCAGAACTTAGCAGCTGAGCATTTCTTCGTTTGTTTTTAAATTTCTCATTTTAATTCAGGCAAACATTTTATAAACCCAATGGATCAGAAAGCAAATACTGAGTGTGAGTAAGGATGTCCATTAAATGTAGTGGCTAGCGCCTGGGGCCTGAGAGGGGGAGTTGGGTGAAAAAAAAAAAAGATTGCACAATAAGGTTGGAGGATGGGGGAAGGGATTAGATCTTCTTATAGGATCATAAACTCATATAGATTTAGAGCCAGAGGGGCTTTACCAGTCACCTAGACCAACTCCCACATTTTACAAATGAGGTAACTGAGTCCCAGAAAGGATAAGTGATTTGATGAAGGTTACAAAATTCACAGGTGGCTGAGCCAGGATGCTAATTCAGGCTCTTTGACTCCAAATCCTGTGTGCTTCTAGAGATTTATAGATTTAAAACAAGAACAGAACTAAGTGGCTATCTAGTTCAATGTCATCCTTTTATAGATTAGGAAACTGAGGTCCAGGGAGGGCATAGAATCACATATTTAGAGTTGGAAGGCACCTTAGAAGTTATCAGATCCAACCCTCTCATTTTACATATGAGGAAACTGAAGTTGAGGAAGTTTAAGTGACTTGCCCATGATCACACACAGCTGGTGTCAGCGTTGGAATTCAAACTCAGGTCTTCTCATTCCAGAGTCAGCAGTCTTTCTACTGTATCATGCTGCCTTATATTTGGATTTAGAGATGTAGGAGGGCTACAAGACCATCAATCTCAGGCCTGCCATCTTGCAACATCATTAATAGCTCTTCTACTTCTCTGACTAAGAGGTCAGGGATGCCTGAATGTCTTCCCAAGCCTTCTCTATTTGAAAATGAGAAGAGCCTTTTTGTCCTTGGGCACATATCTCTGACTACAGTTTTGTCAGAGAAAACATGTCCTTTCATAATATGATGGGAGTCTGAGACATTGCAGAGAGCAGAAAGGCCTGATGGTCAATTGGCCCTGGTTCTGTTTTCAGTTTTTCATGATATTAGGGAAGCATCTCTCCTTCCCTAGATCTTCATTTCCCCCCTGTATGCTCGTGGGATTTGGGGGAGGGGGTATGGATAAAATGTTTTATAGCTAGGTTTCTTAACTTAGATTCCATGAACTTGAAAAAATATTTTGATAACTATATTTAATAGACTTGTTTTCTTTTATAATTCGATGTTTTTTTCAATGCACTAAAAAATTATTCTGAGAAGGAATCTATATGCTATACAGGACTGCCAGAGGGGTCCAGAATACACCAAAAAAGGTCGAAAACCTCAACCCTGCTCTATAGGGTTGATATATGTGAGTTGGGAACTCTGGGTCAGGACCTGGCAACTCTGGCCCAGCTGCAGCAGTGTCTGACCTGTTCCCAGTAGCTCTCGGTGGTGTTGGCATTAGGAAGTACTCAGGCGGAATTTTTTTTTCAGCATCAAGCACAGCTCATAACCTTTCAAAGTACATTTGGGTCTTGTTCCTGTCTGTGAGTAAGAAGAACCTGACTAAATACACAGGCTTATTTTGTTAAGAAAAAATGCTTGGCTAGATTTTGCCCGCTTCATCCTCCAGCTAAAGCTCAGTGGGTGGAGCTGATTAGAAATCACCATTTAGAAACACACCTCTCTCCTCTCAGCCTAGAGGCAGGGGATGATGGTAGAAGAAGGTTGGTTATGTTAGCTGTGGCTGTTTTTGTCCAAATGTTTTGTTTTGTTTTGTTTTGTTTTGATGTAACACAGGATTTAATTCCAGGAGGCAGGAGGCAGGGAGGAATGGGGGAATGATGTATCTAGAAATGAATGTGATGCAAAAAAGAAAAAAATAGTTATCATTTAGGTTCCTAACAGTAAGCAAGCATCTGCTTAATCCAATCAACCAACCAATAATGATGATGATGATAATGATAATAGCCAGCATTTATATAATGCTATAAGATTTTCAAAGAGCTATACATGTTACTTCATTTGAGTTTCATAATCATCCTGCAAGAGAGATGCTATTATTATCCTCATTTTACAGATGAGGAAATTGAAACAAACAAAGGTTAAATGATTTGCCCAAGGTCACACAGCTGGTGAATGCCTGAGGCAGGATTTGAACTCAGGTCTTCCTGATTACAAGTGCCACCTTCTTTCCATACCACATAGCTTCCCAATCAATTAACAACCAATAACAGGCCTCTGTTAGTTGGTCAGTCATACGTGTATGTGTGTGTGTGTGTGTGTAATACACACATTAATCCAGTGGGAAAAGGCATTAATGACTTCTTTCCCACCCTCTACCCCCAGGACCTCCAGGACTCTTTGAACCTACGTCTTCTAAGAATTCTTAGCTTTCTAAATCTTCTGAGTAAGATCCCCAGAGAATATAAGAAGCTGCATGAGATGGTGGTGGAAGGAGATAGTCGAGGTTTGGTCAGAATCCTAGAATCCAAAATCTAGAAAGCATCTCAAAGAGCATCCAATCCAACTCTCTAATTGTACAGTTAGGGAAAATGAGGCACAGAAAATAAGGTAGCTTCCCTAAGTCTATGCAGAGCTGGAAATGTGGCTGCTGTTTAGTAATTCTGCCATGTCTGATTCTTCGTGAGCCCGTTTTGGGGGTTTTCTCGGCGAAGATACTAGAGTGGTTTGCCATTTCCTTCTCCAGTTCATTTTACAGATTGAGGAAATGCAGGCAAACAGGATTAAGTGACTTGCCCAGGGTCACACAGCTAGTAAGTGTCTGAGGCTGGATTTGAGCTCAGTAGCTTTTTGACTGCAGGCTCAGCTCTCTACCCACTATGTCACCTACCTGCCCCTTGAGATGCTCAAAGAATTGAAAGTGTTTTTTGAACTTGAAAATGTTTTAGAAATGTTAGTTACCATTGTTGTTGATGTTATCTCATTCTTTTTTTTTTTTCTTTAGTGAGGTAATTGGGATTAAGTGACTTGCCCAGGATCACACAGCTAGTAAATGTCAAGTATCTGAGGCCAGATTTGAACTCAGGTCCTCCTAATTCCAAGGCTAGAGCTCTATCCACTGTGCCACCTAGCTGCCCTGATGTTATCTCATTCTTACCTTTTTGATGGAGTTCAGATAGAAATATAGGAGTTATGGTTGAAGAAATTGAGGATGTTTAACCAGGAGAAAAAAAGACTCAGGGAGACATGGTAGGGATTTTTAAATATTTGAAGTGTCATAGGAAAGAAGGACCAGATTTGTTCCATTTGACCCCAGAGGCCTGAAATAGGAGCATTCATTGTATGGAAATGGGAAAGAGACAAATTTAGGGTTGATGTAAGGTAAAATGTTATAACAATTAGAGCTTTCTGAAAGTGGAATGGGCTACCTGGGGAGGTTATGGGGTCCACCTCCTGGGAGACCATCAAGCAGACGCTAGATGTGTCAGGTATATTGAGGCAGCTAGGTGGTGCAGTGGACATAGTGCTGGGCTGGGAATCAGGAAGATGAGTTCAAATCTGGCCTCAGATGCTTACTAGATGTGTGACCCTGGGTAACTCATTCAAACTCTGTTTGCCTTTGTTTCCTTATTTACAAAGTAAGGATAATAATAGCACCTAACTCCCACGGTGGTTATGAGGATCACTGAAATAACGTTTGTAAAGTGTTTTGCAAAGAGTTATGTGGGTGCTAGCTATTATTACTATTGTTAGCTATTATGTTTTAATGAGGATTCCTTTCATGGATGAGATGTACCAGATGACCACTGAACTCCCTTCCAACTTTCTGATTTTGGGATTATGTGAAACAGTTTTGTGCTAAGTCACTACTCTGCTTTTATCTGAACGCTATAGTGTGGGTGGGTAAAATAATTTCTTTTTGTAACTGGATAGATGATGCAACAGCTAGGTAGCAGAGTGGAGAGTGCTGAACCTGGAGTCAGGAAGACCTGAGTTCAAATCCCACCTCAGACACTAACTAGTTGTGTGATCCTAGGCAAGTCACTCAACCCTGTTTGCCTTAATACACTAGAGAAGTAAATGGCAAATCACTCCAGTATCTTTGCCAAGAAAACCTCCATAGACAGTGTTGGCATGATGTAGGACATGGGGTCACAAAGAGTCAAGCATGACTGATTCAACATTGTTGAATGTGCCAGGCACTGTACTAAATGTTTTACAAATATTATCTCATTTGATCTTTACAACAACGCTGGGAAGTGGGTGCTATTATGATCCCTATTTTAGAGTTTAGGAAACTGAGGCAAACAGATGTTAAGTGATTTGCCCAGAGTCACATAGTTACTAAGTATCTGAGGCTGGATTTGATCTCAGATCGTCTTGACTTCAGGAGTCAAGAGGTCTATCCACTATGCCACCTCATAGTGACAGTGATGGTGGTGATGCTAAAGATGGCAAAGATGAACATTATGTACTCAACTAGATATTGCTTTCCAGGATTCAGGGACAGAGGATGAAACATCCAGTTGTGTGTGTGTGTGTGTGTGTGTGTGTGTGTGTTTGCATTTCCATTCCAGTCTCTGCACACCTAGGAAGGCAGTTGGACACTTGAGCTGCAGCAAAGGGTGAGAGAGAACTAATGATGACCTAGTCTCTACTTCAGATCTGCCTCACCCCCAGTATCAGGTCAGAGAGCACTGAGCAGGGTCTACTTGTCATAGGCCTCCCAGGTGAGAATGTCAGTGATTATAGGGAGTTGGGCTCCTGAGGGGAGGGCTGGTATTTTTTTTTTCCTTTAAATTTCTCCCAGAAAATGTAGCCTTTCTAAGTATTACTGATGTACTTTACTTTGGACTATTAATCAATGATGTTAGTAGTTTTCAGTCTTAATTTAATTAGTATGAGACCCAGCTGGGTGGATAATATTGAATAATTAGTGTTTTACGTAATGGCTTATGAAGTATCATGTTAAAAAAAACTGATAATCACAAATTATCAGGAGAAAATTCCTTCACAGCAAACTAAATGGGTAATCCTCACTGATCCATGTAGAGGGTAGATCTCCTTTCAGTATTATGGGTAGACTGGAAAGGGGAATAAATCTGGACTCAGGTTGGTGTTTGAATCCCAGCTTCATTACCCACGTGACCCTGGGCAAGTCATTTTTTAAACCTCTTTGAGCCTCAGTTTCCATATCTATAAACTGAGGGTGACTAGATGGCACTCAAGGTTCTTCCAACTCCAGATCCTATGAATTTTGACAGCCCCTTGAAGAAAAAGACAAAGTTATAATAGTCTGGTCTTACCTGGAAAATGTCCTTTGGTCACCTCTCCATGGCTTTTTTGGAACTTAACATGTAACATGTGTATATGTGTTTGTGTATAGGTCAAAGTCCTAGTCAGGGCCCCCGGTGATAAACCTTGGCCTTATAAACCAAGCTATCAAACTGTATTGATGAATCCTCTTGAAGAAGCTGCAATGTGTTTTATTGTAATAGTTTACCTGAAATCCTTCAGTCACAGAGAAAGACTCCCTCTACGAGAAAAGACTGTCATGTGACAAAACTAATTTCATGTCCCAGAGACACCATGTTCTGCAGATCCAGGCATGGATACTTGTGTGCAACAAATTATATTGCCCCATATGCTCTTCCCAGATCAAGACTCATGGAGGCTAGAGCTGGGGGTGGGGGTAGAACATAGAACATAGAAAACAGAGCATCAAAACTTGGAGAGACCTTAGAACACAGGATATCAGAATGGTAAGGGAACCCAGAAAAGAAAACTGAGAATGTCAGAGCAGAAAGGGCACTTAGAATACAAAATGTCAGAGCTGGAAGGAGCTTTAGAATGTAGGGCATAGAGTATCAGAGGTGGTAGGGAATTAAGCACCTAGAATATAGACTGCCGGGATAGGAAAAGGCCTCAGAGACCATCTAGTTCAGCTCCTTCATTTTAAAAATGAGGAAACTGAGACCAGAAAGGGGAAGGAATTTGGCCAAGATATCATAGTTAATAGAGAGCAGTATACATGCCGTTCTCCTCAAGGAGAATGCAGTGTCTTTGGTGGCAGAAACTATTTTTTTCTTTGTATCCCAAAGGCCCACCACCTTATGCAGCTTTTTGTTCCTTGGGGATCTTTTTGAGGAGGTTTAGAAAGCAAAAAACATTCTTAGAAGCTGTAGGCTCATAGGGACTTGCACATAGCATCAAAAGATCATAGATTTAAAATGGAAAGGGCCCTTGGAAATCCAGTCCAAACCTCTTCATTTTACAGATGAGGAAATTGAGACCCAGAAAAGTGAAACGATTGCCCCAGGACCACACAGCTAGTAAATGTCTCAAAGGGGATTCAAACATGGTAGGCACTTTGTAAGCCCTCGTTGACTTGAATTGAACCCGACATCATATCTAGTCTCCTGTCTGCTGGATAGGAGACATGTCACATTCCCTTGTGGCAAAATACCCGATACAATAAGTTTCATTAAACACTGACCCAGGACCTAGGCACTGAGAGAGAAGGAGACAAAAATATGGCATGGTGAGTAGTCCAGTTTGAGTTGAGGGTTTTGCTATCAGGAAGGCAAGCTGCCAATATAAATATAAATCCCAATATAAATTCGAGCCATATCTCCACTATCTTCCACCTCATTCCTTCTCTAATGTTTCATTGTTGTGTGGAGATGATCCTTGTTTCTCCAAGATTATGACAGTAGAGCACATATTCTCACAGGTCCAACTAAGCTGAAAAGGTTTTGAGTTTGGGCCTGGCCATGAACTATCTGTCTGTTGTCCAAGAACCAGCCTGGCTAAGGACTCACAGACTTATTATCAGAAAGCTAGTCAGTAGATGATAGGTTATTTCAGTCATAATATCTTAGAGAGGCTGTCTGCTAAGGCATGGAAGAGTTGGGGACTATTGTGGTGGAGGGAATACTCCTACAAACGAAATCATTGGTGTTTTGAAGTGATGAAGACATGATCTCTATAACAAAGTTATCTGCTACAAAATAATGTTTCTACACAACCAGAAGTTACAAATGCCCATAGGAGTTACTGATAATGATAATGTTTCTCACGTCAAGATCGATAGACCAGGGTTAAGATGACCATTAGTCAGACTCAAAGGTATTGTCAAATTAATATTATACTTAAACTAAGTTCAGAGGCACCTGGAAGGATGATTTCTTTTTTTCTTTTTTAATGTTTTATTGCTATCTTTTTTTTACATTACTGTCATTTCCCAAATGACAATCCTCTATCTTGAGCAGAACCCTCTCTTGTTATAAAGAAACGGATTTAAGCAAAATGAATGAATTCCTTGACCATGGTCTGACAACGTAAGCCCAGTTCTGCACCTACAGATTGCTGCCTTTCTTCTGAGAAGCAAGATAATGCCAATTTCCACTCTTTTGTCATTCTCTTCTAGTCAGGCAGGTGGCATAATGGATTGAATGCTGGGCTTAGAGTCAGGAAGATGAGGTCAAATCTTAGCTCAGGTACTTACTATGCCATATGACCTTTCAAAACCTCAGTCTTCTCATTTGTAAAATGGGGATAATAGCATCTTCCTCATGCAGTGGTTGTGAGGAGCAAATGATATAATGTAGGAGAAGTGTTTTGTAAGCCTTAAAATGCTTCTTAGCTGTTGTTATTGTTGTTGTTGTTACTATTATTATTATTATTACAGAAACCTCACTGTGGGTTGCTCACCATACAGCCTATGCCCTCTGTTAGCTCCTTCCAACTGGAAGTATCCTTTAATCAACCAAAAGGGGTGCCAGAGCTGCAGACATTGCCTGTTATTTCCCTTATTGTTCAGTCACGCAACTCAGTAACGGGTTTTCTTGGCAAAGATATTGGAGTGGTTTGCCATTTCCTTGTCTAGTAAATTAAGGCAAACAGGCTAAGTGACTTGCCCAGGGTCACATAGCTAGGGAGTGTCTAAAGGTAGATTTGAACTCAGGTCCTCATTACTCCAGGCCCAATGCTTTATCCACTAAGCCACCTAGCTGCCTTATTATTTCCCTAGCCCCTCAGTAATCACAGGGCTTTTCTCTAGGAGGATAAGGCAGACTGCAAGATGTATAGTAGCATAACAAAGCAGTGGTTGGCCCTTCACACTAAACACTTTATACAGGCATCAGAAGTGCCCTTTCTCCCAATTCGCAGATTGCAAACTTGTTTAGCCAGCTGTTCCCTTAAATAATATGTTCTGCCTGCATTTCAGCCTTCAGTAAATTAAAATGTGTTTGCATTTTCAAAAGTGTGTTTGAATTTCTCACATCCTTACAATTCAGCCAATGTTTTATGGAGCCAACCTTAGTCATGGGAGCAAATGATTGGCCTAAAGAGTAGAAATATGGCTTCCCCTGGAGCCAGAGAAAAGTCATGCTTAACTGCACACTGATCAAGCTTTTTGGTCCCTGGTTATCTGACCAGAAACAGAGGGTATTAGTAGTTTTCAAACACAGGCATTATCATGGAAATTACTTCAGGTGTAGAGGCAGGGAAAAATGCAGCATAGAAGCCCTGTTGACTCAACTATATCCAGTAAGGAAAGTAAGAAGGAAAAGAGCTGCTGAAGATGGAAGGAAAGGAGGAAGCCAATAGCCATGGTCTTGTTGAGAGGATAAAATAGATTCAAAGGATCATAGATCTAGAGCTGGAAGGCCCTTAGTGGTCATTGAGGTCAAACTCCTCTTTTTATACTTGAGGCAACAGGCCCAGTAGTGAAGTATGTGTGTGTCTATAGTGTTGTTGTTAAATCGTTTCAGCTGTATCCAACTCCTGGTGATGCCATTTGCGATTTTCTTGGAAAAGATACTGGAGTGGTTTGCCATTTCCTTCTCCTGCTCATTTTACAGATGAGGAAACTGAGGCAAACAGGGTTAAGTGACTTGCCCAGGGTCACACAACTGGTAAATATCTGAGGCTAGATTAGAACTTGGGAAGATGAGTCTTCCTGACTCCAAGACCAGTGGTCTATCCACTGTGCTACCTAAATGCCCCCCCAAATCTGAAAAGCAGAGACATATGGGTGTGTATATATTTGGATCCATGCATGCATGCATGCATACATGTATATATGTGCATATGTATACACATATACATGTGTATATAGGCACCATGAAATAGTGATTTAGATACATCATATACACACATATATATGCATATATCTATGCATATATGTAAATTAGAGTTTACATATGCATATATGAGAATTAGAATTTGAAGGATTATATATTAGCTAACCTTCATATACGCTTACTATAACCTTTAAATAGCGCTTACAGACAAGGTACTAAGCCATTTACAATTATTATCTCATTTGATCCTCACAACAATTGTGGGAGGTAGGTCCTATTATTACCCCCATTTTACAGATGAGGAAACTGAGGCAAGCAGAGGTTAAGAGACTTGCCCAGGGTCACGCAGCTAGTGAGCATCTGAGCCCAAATTTGAATTCAGAACTTCCTGACTCCAGGACCAGCGCTCTAACCAATGTGCCACCTAACACTTCTAGGCCTACCTTCTTATTTTATAGAGGGAGAACCTGAGGCCAGGGGAAGGGAAATGATTTGCTCCAGGACACACAGATGTTAAGTGGTAAAGCTGGGGTTCAAATCCTCTGACTCCTATGCTCTTTCCATTCCTGCTCTAGATGTGATGCTTTAGGAACAGAAGATTACAACCCATCTCTGTGGGTGAAAACTTGAGGCCACTAGAATGCCTGCAGCTAATTAATGCCTCTAAGGTGCTTTTAAATCCTGGGATGAAAGGGAAGTCATCCAGCAGCAAATGCCAAAGGTTAGTGATTTAAAGTCTTTCTAAACCTTTCAGACAGTGCTGGAATGAGGACAGCACCAGCTCTTGCTTTTAGCCTGCTGAAGCTGTCTGTCAGTCTGTCTATTGGACAGGTAGCAAGTTGCTGTCCTTTCTCCACTTCATCCCTCCTCTCCACCCCATCCTCTTCCCTTTTCCTCATGCCCTCTGATGAACACCATTTTTCCCTATTGCAGGAGACAGGGACCCTTCCCTTGGTGCAAGGGATTGAGGGTGGGGAGAGGGGGATGTTCACTTACAGCGGCTCACAGCCGGTTAGAAATTCAAATCCATTTGTCTTGGCTTGTAGAAGGAATTAAAAAAAAAAAATCAGCTGCTCCTCCCCTTCATCCAGCTGGATGAGTCTGTTCATATCAGCCTCTGGCAGGCTCTAATGATCTTAATGCAGCTCTGATCTATCCAGGCCAGCAGCAGAGCCTGATGGAGACCGATGATATATTGTAATCTTTACTGCCCTATTACTCCCATCCTCTCAAGTGCTTCTCCAGATCGATGGCAGAATTCCTCCAGTGTAGTAGCTGCATGCGGGCACTGAGGCCTACCCAGATGCTGCTGAGTAGACCTTCCCAGCTCTGCCTCCATTCCCCTAGCTAGCTGGGGTCAACCAAAAAAAAAAAAAAAAAAGGCTGCAGCAAATCTAACTTAGATCTCCTTTCCCACTGAGCTACCGGGCGGGCTTCTGCAACCACCTCCCACCAACATGTCCCTCCAGAATTGTAGAGTGAAGGTTTCTGTGAAGTTTAGGGTGGGGTGCAGTAGACGTGAGCTTAAGCCTTTGCCTACTTTCTCTTGGGCTGGGGAGCTGGGGTGGCAGATCAGTTACACTCCTTTGGCCATATGGGGTAGGAGGGGTGGGGGAATCTTGGAAGACATTAGCTATTCTCAGAAAGGAAAGGCAGATGCCAGGGAGGGAAACACAGACAAAGACACCAGAGAGAGGTTAGAAGGCTAGAGCCCAGCTTCTGAGGCCCTGACTACAAATTTCTAAGAAGTACTCAATTAGGGATGGGATAGGACCAACTGAGGAGCCTTACCAAGCAACTATGGAGCCTCATAAACATCTGGGAGCCTTGCCAAAATTGGGAGAGCCTTATAAACACCCAAGGAAACTTGGAGACTTGTAGAGTTTGGGGGACCTAAGGAAAAGAACTTAGAGATCATTTAGTCTAATCTCTTCACTTTACAGGCCTACATACAGAAGGGACATAACTTGCCCGAAGTTATAGGGAAATGGGATCAACGTCAGAACTTGAACCCAGCTCCGAGAACTCCTTTCATTACATCCTACTCCTCTTACACTAAGACAACTGGAGAATCTTGTTAACTAACCCCTGAGGAAGCTCAGCAACCCCCAGGGAATTGTTGAATCATGATCAATAATAAGCATGGGACACATAGACTTTCAAAAGGATAGTCCTTTATTGCTGGAAAACTAGTCTGGGCAAAACTCTATCCTAGCAATCAGAGCAACCTACAACTCCTGGGAACAAATAAAGAGCCCATTGGAACCCAGGGGAAGGAAAGCACTAACATTGCACCACAGCTCCCCCTGGTGCAGCTAATAGACATGGCGTCCACAACTGGAGAAGAAACCAATCACCAACTTCAGAACCTTGCTAACAGCTGGAGATGCTCGCTAACAATCCCTTTGGTCAGGAAGACCAATGTTTGTTGGAACATTAATGGAAGAGGACCTTGAGTTCACCCATTGTCTCTGAAATATGTCCATGACTGCTAAAGATTAGTTTGCAAGATGATGGGAGATAGTGTCTACAGTGGGATGGTAAGCTCCTCCCTTCAGGCGCTTCTCAATCCATTGAGCGATTGAACCTTGATGCTGAAAGGGAGAGAGAAATCATTGTAGTTCCCTGGATTCTCAATCCCATGCTCAAGATCATATCTGTCCTAATGGATCTTGGGGCCTACAATTTCTTCTCCTTTGGCTCTTTGTACTGTTGCCACACTCATCTTCTTTCTGCATGGATCTGGTCATGGCATTTCCCTCCTTAATAAAAAAAAAAACAAAACTACACATACATATGCATATATATATATTTATATACACATACACATACATATATAAGTGTATATATGTATGTATATGTGTATGTATATATATGTATACACACATATGAATGTATGTATATGTGTGTATAAAATCCCAATTGATTAATATATATTCATTCACTCAAAGTTAAAAGTTCAAACTATTTTACTCAGCATTCAATGCCCTTTACAATCTGATGCCTTCCTACTTTTCTAGCCTTATTTCAAATTACTTCACTTAACCCAGTCATGCTCCTGATAAACTGGACTTTCCTTGATCTCTGAATATAGCCTGTGCTTGCCTATCTTCCTGCCTTTGTTGGCATTATTTCTTATGTAGGCACTGTCCTTCTTGCTCTTTATTGATTAAATCTCTATTCATCCTTTAAAGCTCAATTCGAATGCTCTCTCCTTCATGAAGTCTTCCTTTATCTTTAATTACAAAGACCTTCCCTCTCAGACCTTAGTGATACAATTGATTTGAAGTCTGAGGACCTGGGTTTGAATTCTGTCTCTGACTTTTACCACTGGTGTGACCATGGGAGAGATGTTCAATGTCCCTGGGCATCAGGATCCTTATCTAAAATATGAGGGGATCAGAGTAGATGACCCATGTGGTGCCTTTCAACTCTGTTTTCTCTTTCTTCATCTTTGCCTATAGAACTCTTGGATTTTCGTTTGTTTGTTTTTTTAATGTCTAATACAGGGGACACTTCCTTCAGGTAGAAAGGCTTCCCTGATCCCCCTGGTTGGTAAACCTCCCCCCTCAGACCTGATCAATGTTTTTTTTTTTTTTTATTATTTCTCTACTATGCTTAACAAGTCATTTTTTACTTTATGGTCTGTCACATGCCTCTACCAGAGTGTGAGCTTTGAGAAGGCAGGATCTTTGTTTCATCTAAATGGTACATCAACCCCAGCTCATCCCAGAGTGGTCTGCATATAGTAGACATTTAATACATTTTTTGAATGAATTAATGTCATTGAATCCTATGCACACTGAGGTGTTACTCAAGGTCTCCTCAGTCCTCATCTTGATTCTCCAGGGGGTCTAGTTTATGCTTGAATAATAACCAAAGTCACAAAAGCACTTTTTATTCTATTTCAGAAGCAATAACTGAGTGCTGTACTGGAAGGAGGCTCTTGTGTTCAGAGCTTCCAAGAGAGATGAGGAAGATGTGCTTCCTGCCTTCAGGGAGATTTTAGTCTAAAGTAAAGTGAATTGATAGCAGCTTCTCTTAAGTTGCCTCCATTGTCTAGGAGCTGGGGCTCAGGTGGGAGCCACTGGTGCGTGGCTGCAGACAGGGAGGGTCTGGAGGGAGAAAACAGGAAGAATGATGCTACCCAGAAGCCCTGGAAGACAAAGCAGGCAAGAGGCAATGTGGTACCCGGCACATACATGGCCATGGAGGCCACATCCCAGGAACAACAAAGCTGTGTTTCAGCCGGTCTTTCCTTATTTCATTAAGGAAATGATGAGAATTTAACCTACAAGAGCTCTCTCGCCTTCTCTTTTAGATTCTTCTTCTTTTTCCATTTTGAAGAAAGATTGAAATGAAAATAGAAACAGACAAGGGATTTAATAATGTGACTATCCAATGAAAAAAACAACTAACCTGGAAATGAATTTATGATACTTATAAGAATGCAAAGAAAAACAATTAAAATAAAGAGAAGGAAAATGGACATAGATGGAGCTTCAAGATACAAGAGTAATCCAGTTACTGGGGCTGAGGGGGACCAAAGAGCACATGTCTTTGCCAGGCATTAATTCATTAAATGCCATTGACTTTGCATGCCTTCAGTCAGTGCACCTCTCTGGGCCTTCTGATCTTTAATGCGCAATGGCCATTTCCTACTGGCCCCTGCCCTTGGGTTTTGAAAATAGGGAAGTCCTATGGATGAGCTCTGAGGTCCTGGGGAGATCAGTCACATTTTATTTTATTTTTTGTACTGACCATTGAATTCATTTGTATAAGGAACTCTCATTAAGGAAACTCCTCTTTCAATGTAGATGAGCAACTGCTGTGTGAATATAATCTTAAAGAGGAGCCTATAGCTGTGAGAGGTTAAGTGTCTTGCCTCGCAGTATTTTGTCAGAGATGATCCTTGAACCCAGGTCTTACTGATATCATCTGGCAATTCACTAAGCCACACTGCCTTTCACAATGGACTGAAATAGGAAAGAGACTAAACAACCATATTAGAAACTGCATGTTCCATATACCAGACTGTCCCTACCCTACAACCTTGCCCCAGTCCTGGATTCCCTAAAAGTAGAAAGATACGGAAGGGGCTCAGAGGAGATTTACAAAGATGATCAATCAACCAAAAAAAAACCCACAAACAAACTCAGATCAACCACATGTATAGCAATGTCTCCTTCACCTTCTTCCCCACAACTGATTTTCACTAATGCTTAAAGAATTTGGATAATTCAGTTTGAAAAAAAAAAGATTGAGAGGGAATGTAACTAGGTGTTCCCCTATCTCCTGCTTCTGTCTCCAGCTTTGTGCCAAAGTTATCCAAGACGAGGGTAAGGATAATCCCACTCTTCTCTACCCTGCTCAGACTGTATCTAGAATATTGTTCTTAGGTCTAGGGACCATATTTTAGGGAGGATATTTCTTCCTTTGGTGAATAAGACCTAGTCCAGAAGAAGTGATTGGAATGGTCAAGGACCTAGAGATCAAGCCATGCAAGGAACAGTGGAAGAAAGAGGTAGAGATTAGTCCAGAGAACTGAAGACTTCGGGGTGGGGAATGACAGCTCTCTTTGAGTATTTGGAAGAGGGATTAGAGTTGTTCTGTTTGGTTCCCAAGGGTAGATATAAAAAGTAGGTAGAAGTTGCAGGCAGCAGATTTAGGTTTGATACAAGGAAAAACTTCCTAACATTTGGAGATTTCCAAAAGTGGAATGGGAGGTTAGTGGTTTCCCTCTAAGTGGAAACCTTCAAGCAAAAGCTGGATGAATACTGCTATGGTGTGTGTGTGTGTGTGTGTGTGTGTGTGCGTGTGTGCGTGTGTGTGTTTGTGTATGGGTGTGTGGGCATATGGAGTGGAGGAAGCATCTGTTCAGGTATGACCTGGGTGATATGATGTCTTAAGGGCTCTTCCAATTCTGAGATTCTATAATTCTTTGAAAGGCTCATGGTTGCTGTAACTAAATTGGCTCTTCCCTACCTCATCCTTTCCTGCTCACTTCTATGTTCATTCAGGCCATGGTTAGAAGATACATGCCAACTTCTCTTCCTGTTAAAATCCCTCTATGCAATAAGGCCTATTTTTGGTCTTACCATGGCTATGAAGCCTTTTCCTGTCTCCTCAGATGGAAGTAATATCTCCCTTTTCATCCAGAGAAAGAATTGATAAATAGAAGTATGTATGGAATGATTTTATACTCACACACACACATTTGTGTCTAATGGTAGCCATCTCTGGGGCAGGGGGGAGAAAAAAAAGAAAAAAAGAAATTTACAGGATAAATATATTATACATTTAAGAGGAATAAGCAAGATGCACACAATAGATTTGCAGTTTCATGTATAATCATCTTTTTTATTATTCTATTATGTTATGGAAATGCTCATTTTATTTCATAAATTAAGAATAAAATAAGCAACATTATATATATCTATGTGTATATATATATATATGTATGTGTATATATATATATATATGTATATATATATATGTATATATCCCCCCCCCAGGATCCTTTGGCAGTATCTGGTTCACCTATCATATTGTGGTGTACTCATCTATGTACATGTAATCTATACTATTTGGATCATAACCTCTTCGAAGCATGGGGAAACTTATAGGCTCACAAATTTAAAATTGGAAGGGAAACTAGAAATCATTAAGTCCAATCCCTTCATTTTGTAGATAAGAAAACTGAAGTCTAGAAGTGAAGTGACTTGCCCGAGGTCACTCAGCCAGTAGCTGGAAGAGCTGGGATTAGAACTCAAGTCCTCTAATTACAAACCTCAAGCCCTTTCCACGTACAGTTCTGCCTCTCAAATAAATCATCTGTAAGATGAACTGTTGGAGAGTAGTTAGAAGAACCAAGAAAGGAATATACACAATGATTATAATGATAATAATGGAAATGGGAAAAAACCAAAGGCAATAAACACCAGAACTGAACATTGCTAATAATGATCCAAGTTGTCCCTGAAGAAGAAAGAGGGAAATGAACCTTCCTCCATTCTTTGCAGAGGTTGGGGCAGGGGGTTGGGACTATGAGGGTGGAATACTCATATAGTGGTTGTACTTTGTTCATATGTTGGCTAGTTTTTCTGAATTACATTTTTCCCCTCTTTTTTATTATTTGTTATTAAGACAGCTCTCTGGGAGGGATGGGGAGGAGGAGATATTAGGAAACAGAGCTGATGTGAAAACAAGATATCAAAAAATTATTTTTAAAAATTACAACCCCTTTGAGAGCAGGAATTGTGTTCCATTTCATCAGTATGTTCCCACCACCTGGCAAGAGGCCTTACTCATGGTAGGCACTTAGGAGTTAATCGAATTGAATAGAGCAAATCATTAAGCCCTTGGCCCTTCCTAGTTTCCTCAGTATTGAAGGAGGAGGTTATCTTTGTGCTCTAAAGTTTATACTACTCCTAAATCCTACATTTCTATGACCCCATGACTATCTGCCTTATGCTCAAATACTGATAATTAGTGTTAATGTATAAACTGAAAATGATCTGTAATATGTCAAATTAAGATTATCTATGGGAAAGAGTTTCTTAGAAGCTATTAGAAAAGGAAACAGGTGACTGAGGGATCTTATAGACTGTCCTTTATCTCTGTGAGAGATGGATGATGGAGGAGAAGACAAAGTGGTCATACTTGTGGGGGAGAGGGAGGGGAAGAGAAGAGAATGCTGTAAGTCAGAAGAAGATGGAGAGGTCAAAGGAATGCCTCAGACACAGTGTCTTAATTTCAACCAGGCATTTGGCAAAGCCAAATGTTATCCTTGTGGGAAATGGGACCTAGATGATAGCATAGGTAGGTAAATTTGTTCCTGGATGAACAGTGGTATATAGAACATGTATGGTATCTATGCATCCTAGAGAGAGGTCTCTAGAGGCATATCATAGGACTCTCTCTATAGTTTTGTCCAGCTCAACATTTTTCTCAATTACTGGGATCTCAGAGTTGAAATGGACCTCTGAGGCTATCTAACCCAGCTCACACCTGAATAATAATCTCCTTTACGATATCATCCAAAATGACTGCTCTCTCCTTCACCTTACTCCTTTCCTTGCTTCAATGTCTACACATTGGAAAATATGCCAACCATATATTCTTTTTCTAAATAGAGTTTTGTGAATGATTTTTTTTTCAGTTAACAAGCATTTATTTTATTTTCTTCCCTTCCTTCCCATTGGAGGGCAGAGTCAGCTGTATGGAGAAAAACAAACCCTTGTAATAGCCATGCATTGTTAGCCAAACAAATTTCCATGTTGACCATGCCCTCATTCTGCATCTTGTGTCCAGCATCTTTCTGTCACAAGGCAGGTAGCATTCTTCATCATCAGTCTTCTGGATTGATTAAGTAGGTCATTGTGTTGCTCAGAGTTCTTGTCTTTCAAAGTTGTTCACTTTTTACAAGGTTACTGTTATTGTATAAAGTATTCTAGTTCTACTTACTTTGTCCTTTATCAGTTCATTCAAGTCTTCCCAGTTTTCTGCAAAACAATCCCCATCTGTATATCAGTCATTTCCTTCCAGTTTATACCCCTTTAGACTGAATACTCATATGTAATAAAGGAAAACAATTAGCCAAAAACATAGAACACAGAAACCATATCTGTGGTTCACAGAAACCAGTAGTGCACCAATACTCCTGTGATGGAGGATGTGAGCTTCTTTGGAACCTTTACTGCTTTTTCCATTACTCAGAGTTTAATTTCCTTTTAGTGATCTATTTGCACATTGTTATAATCATGTTGTATGTTCTTTACTTGGTTAGACCTATGCAACTCTCCACTAGTTTGTGCAATTCTTCCCAGGTTGCTAAATTCTTCATAATTCCAATTTCTTACTGAATAGAAATATTCTATAACATTCATATAACCAAGCCTTTTCAACCTTCCTCACCCTCATCAATAGGAACCCACTTTGTTTCCAGCTGTTTGCTGTCATTCAGCTAATTCAGCTAATAAACTACCTGTGATTAGCATCTTCCAGTCTACATATTTCTATTACATTCTTAAAAATAGCATGAGAATCAGAAAGATGCTTATCAAGTTTGGGTAGAGATTTATAATATGAAGTAGGGCAGGATTGGGAAATAGCTACAAAGTAGGATGACAAAACTACAATAATAATAACAATTTAAAAAAACTTGTCAGGGATAAATGATGGGATAAAGGAAAAAATCCTGGATTTGGAATCAGAGGATCTGGGCTGAAATCCAAACTCTGACATTTGCTAACTATGCAGCATTGGACAATCACCTAGCTCCTCTGGGCCTCAGTTTCCTTCTCTGTAAAATGAGAGGTTGAACTAAGATCTATCTGGACTCTTACAGCTGACAATCCTAGGAGACTGAAGACTAACAAGGCTATATTTATGTCTGTTAAATGTCAACTACCACACTTTGGATAAAAGCTATCGACTGTATAACTCCAGGTTCAGATTTCACAGCAGTTCACATAAAAAAAGGCCCATAAGTTATAGTTGAGCCAGTACTCTGGTGGGGCAGCTAATGGGATCTCAAGCTCCACCCAGAGCAGTCTAGTGCTCAGAATGAGGGTAGCATTGCCCCCTCTGCACTCTGCCCTGGTCACACCGCGTTTAAAGCATTGTGTCCTGTAGCAGATTTGAAGAAGGACGTTGATGAATAAGAGTCACTGGGATGGTGAGGGGTCTGGGAACTGTGCCATTTGAGAAATAGCTGAAGAAGCAAGGGACATTTAGGCTGAAGAAGGGAAGACTTTTGGAAGGTTATGATTAGTTTTCTCAATTATACTCCACCAAATATCTGAAGGGCTGTCATGCAGGAAGTAAAAGAGATTTCTATGTGGTCCCAAATGACAGGAAGAGGAGCAATGGAGAGAAATTACTTTGAAGTTAATTTGGGCTCAGTATAAGGAAGAACTTCCTGGAAACTAGAATTAGTGCAACATGATAAAGGGAAGCCCTTTAGTGAGATGTGTGTGGAGACTGGGAGACCTGAGTTCAAATCCTGCCTTAAACACTTACTAGCTGCATGAACTCAAACAAGTCACTCAACGTTTCTCAAACTCACTAACTTCATCTGCAAAATGGGAATAATAATAGCACCTACCCCACAGTATTGCTGTGAGGATCAAATGAGATAATATTTTGACCACATTTCTCAACAACCAGGCTTAGATATGAACTGGAATAAATGTTTGGTCCACTTTAAAAAAAAATAGCTCCTATGCCTCTGTTGAACGGTACAGCAGATAAAGTCCAGAAGTTACAGATAGGAAGACCTGGGTTCAAATCCCTCCTGAAGTTTATTAGCTCTGTGATTATGTGCAAGTCATTTAACCTCTCTGAAACACATTTTCTTCCTCCATAAAATGAGAACAATAATATATGATGTACCCACCTCAGAGGACTGCTGTTAGGCTTACATGACATAGGATAGTTGGAAAGCCAGAAGAGACCTCAGAGGCCATTCAATCCATTTGTCTCATTTTACAGATGAGAAAATGGAGGCCCAAGGAATCTAAATAAAAATTGAATACAGCTCCTCTGTCTCCAGCGTCATGGCACTTTTCACATAATGGATGCAAAGCTATTTCTGAACCTTAAAGTGCTATATAAATGTCAGCTAATATTACTATTATCTACTAGGTCAGAAAGTTTAGAGCCAGAGGGATAGCCTCATTGCAAAAATGTCGGAATTCAGGTATTGCATCTTTCTAACAAATTTCAACTCAAGTTAGGAGAGAAATGATTTTTAGTGAAGGGGGTTGGGGGGTGGGGGAAGTTTTCTTTTTCCACTCTTCATTAAATGGGAAATTTTCTAACTACCTGAAAAGTGAGATTCCCCCCATGCCTCCATCCCCCACCCCAGGCTTTTTAGCAATTTTACTAGACCATCCACATTTTCAGGATTTTTCAAAACTGCTTTGCCTGGTGAACTGCAAAAGCCAGGATCAGATGTTTCACTTATGGCCTCCACTGATATTATCATTAATCATTTTACGTTTTAATATATTCCCTGATGAAATAAATGATCACTTGGCTTACTGTTTCCCTTGGCTTATAGAGTCCTTTCTTTACTCTATCTTATTCTGTGGAGCAGGTAATTGAGTTTGTGTGTGTGTCTGTATGATAATCTCTGGCAGAGATGGATAAAGGGAAGGCACAGGCCTCGGTCCTAGGTATGTCTGAATGCGAAGACATTGCGGGCCATGCATCTTCTTCCAAGCAGTGTGGAAATTCTGGGAGCATGAGGGGCATCTCACTTATTAGTATTCTTTCTTTCCAGAGCTTTAATGCCATGAGTACAGTGCATTAAACAGTATTGGGACTTGGTCATATTAGGAACTTAATAAATGATTCTTGAATTGAATTGAACTAGACTAGAATTTTGAAGCAATAAAGATGGACATCAGGAGCTCAATGAGTGGGATCATAGGCTCAGAAATTCAGAGCAAGCAAGGACCTTAAAAGCCATTTATTCAAACCCTTTCATTTCATATATGAGGGATCTGAAGGTCAAGTAATAAAATGGCTAAATAGATAGGTAGAAAAATAGACAAACTGACAGATGAATAGATAGAAAGATGGGTAGATAGATGGATGGATGAATAGATGATAGATAGATAGATAGATAGATAGATAGATAGATAGATAGATAGATAGATAGATGGATGGGTTAATGGACAGACAGACAGACAGACCAACAAATAGATAGATGGATGGATGGATGGATGGGTGGATGGATGGATGTAGTAAACTTTCCTATGAGGAAATCCATTCTCCAGCAGCTCAAATCAACATACACTTTGCAATTTATAGTCTTAGAGAGCTGCTTAGGGCACTGATAGATTAAGAGACTTGCCTAGGGTCATATAGCCAGTATGTGAAAGAGATAGGACTTGAGTCTAAACTTTGCTTCTCTAGCAAAACTCTAGCTAGCTCTCTCCTCACCATATACTAGGAAGCACATACTGTGTGCAGAACATCCAGGTAGTGGAGAGCCAAACTTTAATCAAGGCATAGTCCCTTTCTTTATGCAACTTAAAATATACTAGGAGCATAAGAACCAGTCATTATAGTTTGAGTGTCTTTCCCATCCAATGTAAGTTGACCAAATATACTGTTTAAAAAAATTAAACTAGGTGATGCTTGCCTGTGAAAACAAACTTTCTCATCCACCAAAGCATAACTGTAGATCCAGAAGGGACATGAGAGATCATGTATTCCAAACCTGAAGGTTGGGGGGACAGAGATGTTAAATGATTTTCCTAAGGTGATATAGGGAATAAGTACCCTGCTAGAATTTAAATACAGGTCTTCATCCAGCTGGGCTCACTCCTTTGTCCTTGGGAGTAGTTGCACTGAATTGATTGACAGGCTTTTTGTCCAATCTGTAGTCTTCTGTTGTTATTTGTCCTTCATTCTCAAAGAGGACCATGACATCAGGAAGGTGATGTCATGACTTGCTCATGAATTGGATTTAAGTGAGGGAGGGCTGTGCAAAGTCACCAGCCTCATTCTCTCCTCCACAGCCATCTGGGTACAGTGGCAAGACATAGATCAGGACAACTAGAGGTGCCCCCTCCCCCCATCTTCTATTCTGGATAAGAAGAAGCATTTTTCCCTTATCCATTTCTTTTTGTTTTTCAAGAATGGCTCCAGTTTAGTAAGCTAACTAACTACCAGAGGCTGCATAATGGGATAAACTTAGAAACTCTTTTGTGAATCCTGACTTGACCATGAAGAGGGTCAGTTGGTGTGGAGACTGACTATGGTATAAGTAAACACACAGGTCAGAGGCCAGAAGAACAAGACAAAGGAGGTACCTAAGTGTCACAGGTCTTAGAGTACTGGACTTAGTGTAGGGAGAACCTTTATTAGCTGTGACCCTAAGGCAAGCTGCTTAGTTCTCTTTGCCTCATTTCTTTATCTGTAAAATGGAGATGATTTTACTCCCTACCAGGGTTGCCATGAGGACCAAATGAGATAACATAATGCAAAATACTTTACATACTTCAAATCACTGTATAAATTCTAGATATTATGATTAATATTATTAAGAGTTATTGTCCTGATACCTATATGGCCCATGTAGCCTTACTCTATTTAGTACAGACAGACATACCTTTAGTACAGTCATAGATTGACTTCTAAGCCTTGGTTAAGACGAATCCTTACCAACTTAATCTTGCTTCTGAAATCACATCTCAGAGTGGCGGCCTGGCTTATGGGTCAGACCTGTCATCTTTGCATACTAATGAGCCATCCTCAAATGTTTGACATCAGAATAAAATAGCAGAATGAATCTGATATATTAAGTCAATTTTCAGAGAGAGAAACATCTTGCATGTGAATGAGTAGCTGCAGGAACTGTGAACAGACTGCTAAAATGAAAAGAGGCCTGTACCTGTAGTCAGAAGGCCTAGGTTCAAGTCCTAGGTCAGTCACTTACTAGCCATGTGATTAGTGTGTCACTCATTGATCTTTCCAAGTCTGTTTCCTCTTTTGTAAAATAGGGACAATGATATTTGCATTGCTTACCTCACAGGGTGGTTGTAAGGACTTTATTCTCTCAGCTGTTAGTTCTCTCTGCCTCTCTTCAAACAGCTGATTTTTTTTTCCTGTTTACTTATCTATGCTATTTCCAATTAGCTGTTTGCCAATCAGTTGCCAGATCTTGCCATTTCTACTTCTACAATTTATCTCATATCCAGCCCCTTCCTTCCACTCACAAAGTGACCACCCTAATTCAGGCCTCATCAACTTTCACCCAGGTTATTGTGATGGCTGGTCTTCTAATTACTCTTGCCACCTCCTCTCTCCTCAGTTCAAGCTATCCTCTGCACAATTGCCAAAGTTATTTTCATTAAGTGCAGATCTGACCATGTCACTCCTCTGCTTAGTACCCTTGAATAGCTCCCTATCATATCCAGAATCAAATATAAAGTCTTCTGTTTGCCTTTTAAATCCTTTTATAATCTGGCCTATGGTTGGGCTTATAAATGTTTAACAATCAGCTTCTCCCCCCCCAATTTTTAAGTTTAATCTGCATTTTAATACTTTCTCTTGTTCCTTTCTTAAATCTAGATAATCAACAAAACGATAAACCAATCCCTGATTTGTAGTGTCCTCATTATCCATTCCTCCATCCACTTCCCATACTCTACGCTAGAGTCAAACAGCCCTTCTTTTGGTCCCTCTCATGTGGCTCTTCTTCTCCTGTGGGTGCCTTTACATCAGCTGCTCCCCAGGCTTGCTCTCCCTCCTTCCTCATGTCTGCTTATTAGGGTCCCAGGCATCCTTCAAGACTCACCACCTTTTGGAGTTGTGAAATGATCCAACCATTTTGGAGAGCAATTTGGAACTATGCTCAAAGGGCTATAAAAATGTGCATACCCTTTGACCCAGCAATAGCATTTCTAGGGCTATATCCCAAAGAGACCATACAAATGGGAAAAGGACCCACATGCACAAAAAATATTCATAGCAGCTATTTTTGTGGTGGCAAAGAATGGGAAATTGAAGGGATGCCCATCAATTGGGGAATGGCTGAACAAGTTGTGGTATATGAATGTAATGGAATACTATTGTGCCACAAGAAATGATGAACAGGCTGACTTCAGAAAAACCTGGAAAGACTTGTATGGTCTGATGCTGAGTGAAGTAAGCAGAACCAATAGAACGTTGCACACAATAACAGCCACACTGTGCGATGACTAATATTGATAAACTTAACCCTTCTCAGCAGTACAAGGAACTAAGACATATCCAAAGGCTTCATGATGGAAAATGCTATCCACATCCAAAGAAAGGACTATGGAATTTGAATGCAGATCAAAGCATACTATTTGCTATTTTTTTCTCTTCTGTTGTGTTTTGTTTCCTCTTTCTGGTGGTTCCTCCTATTGGTTCTAATTCTTACTTACAGTATCACTAATGTGAGAATATGTTTAATAGGAATGTATATGTATAGCCTATATCAGATTGTGTGCTGTCTTGGGGAGGATGGTGGGGAGGAAGGGGGAGAAAAATTTCAAATTCAAAAACATATGGAAGTGATTATTGATAAATCAAAATAAATAAAAAAAAGAATCACCACCTTTTACATGAAGCCTTTTCAAATTCGTCCAACTGATAGTACCCTCCCTCCTCTCCAAACAGCCTTGTAGTGTGTGTGTGTGCGTGTGTGTGTGTGTGTGTGTGTGTGTGTTTTCCAGTTATTTGCTTCATGAGGGCAGGGGTTGTTTCCTTTTTTTTTCTTCCTTTTTTATCTCCAGAGGACAGCACTCAGCATATAGGGATAGGACCAGAAGACTATGATTCCATTAGTATGAGCTATTCCCATATGAGGAAACTCCATTCACCAGTGCACATTGGCACCTTCTTTGCAAGCTATCATCTTGGAGAGTTGCCTAGGAGTGGTGGGAGGGTGAGTGATTTGCCCAGGGCTACAGAGCCCATAGGTGTCAGAAGGGACTTGTCTTCCTGGCTCCAAGGCCAGTTCTCTATTTACTATACCACCCTGTCTCTAACATGGTGGCTGCTTAATTAATGTCTATTGATTAATTAACTCCCCTACCCACCCCAATGTAAACACCTTGAGGGTAGGGGTTATTTGTATTGCTAGTGCTTAGCATTTTTTTTAAATAAGGATTGGCAATGGGGCCTGTGATCTCCTTGATCTGTGGAATTCATTGTATGGAAGCTCCCTCCCCCAAAGCAAATCTGCATCTATCAGTTTTAGAGATTTGCCTGGGCACGGAGGATCAAAGGGATCCCACAGTAAGTATGTGTGGAAGGCTGGATTTGAATCCAGGGCTTCCCAGTTCTAAGGCTGATTATCTACTATGCCATTCTGCCTCTCTGTTTCACACATAGTGGGGACTGAATAAATATTTGTAGAATTGAATCAAATACCGTATGTATGTATGTAATATATACAATGCTTTGTAACCATAAAGCACACTATAGCTATTAACTATGATTTTTCTGTTTGGGGTCCTGTTAAAGTGACAGGTTATCTATTTCATAAGTGAATTTGAAGGTGAATTTGTATGGATCACATACACACAAAGAAGCCTGCATTCTTAGACCGGCAAGAGTGTGAAGTAATCTTCTGATGCTCCTTCCCAGGCAGGGTCCTGTCTCCACAGGCCTCAATCTGCTGAAGATGCCCAGGAACAGGGACATATATGCCTGCAATTTCTCACCACGTGGATACATTCCTCCTTTTTTCTGGGACTCTTGTCTGAGACAGAACCCCAAACGTGACTGGGAAATGATTGGAAATGAAGTGTTGAGAGCCGCAATCCGCTTCTTAGCTAATTAGCAGCCTGTGCCATTTTAACTCTGCGGGCTCTCTCCTTTCTGAAACAGCCTGCAACAGGATTTCACAGCCACATAAAGGCATCTAGGTGAGCTCTCATCCTCTCCTGTTTAGTCTAGGGACCTTGGCTGAATCTTCAGGACTAATGCTTAGAGGAGGAAACAGACACCCAGGATCATAGGTCTTGAGCTTCAAAGTGTCTTAGAGATCATTTAGTCCAATGTTTTTATAAAGATAAGATTGATTTCCTCAAGGTGACATAAATAGTAAGTATGAGAGGTAGATTTTGAACCCAGGACTTTTGACCCAAGAATTTTCTCTTTTTTTGTTATACTGTGCTTATTCCCACTAAATCCAAAATTTAACTGAGGGGACTATGGCATCTTGAATATCATGTACATTCATTAAGGGAAGGGTCGGGGACATTCCGGAAATCTGCCTCCTTTGCAGTTCTCCAAAGGATGCCTCCTTGGAGGTGGCGGTGAGCAACACGAGACCCAGTTTTAATAATAATCTGCCATGAGATGCTGCTAGCTGCAGAGTAGTTTTCAGGAAAGTGTATGGCCCCTCGAGGAGGTGGGAGAGCACAAGAGGATTTAATTTAATAGACCATCTCCCTTACATGGGTGTGCCTTACACTCCAAAGACTTTGTTTTCTGGTCAGCTCAGGCAGTAGGCTGCAAATGGGCAATAGGATTTTGCTTACGGAGGAAAACTCTCTGTTCATACAGGAGATGTCGACTTGTCAATCTGCACATGGCATCAAAAAAGGGATTCAAAATGTAATCTCCAGGTAAATGCAGTGACCACGAGCCCTAGCTCTTAAAAATAATAGCAGACATTTGTGTGTTTTTTTTAAATCAATTTTTACTGATATCTCTTATTTTTATATTCCTGCTGAATCCTTCCCTCTACCCTCTCCTAGACTGCCAGAGTAATCCCTTACAACGAAAAAAAAAAAAGAGGAAGGAAAAAAGTTCAGCAAAATTAACCAACATACTGAAAAATAGTTCCATCTTCTACATTTAGTGTTCCACAGCCATGGTCCCCCAACTTTGCCAAGAATCAGAGAGGGCAACGTCTCCCATACTTCGGAGCCAACCTTGGTCATCATCATTTCTTAACATTACATTTCCATTATTTAGTAGTTAGCGTTCTTTCCATTTCCATTGTTGTAATCCTTGTGTATTATATTTTCCTGGTTCTGTCTGCTTCGCTTCGCTTTGGTTCATACAAATCTTTTCATCCATTTCAGACAGCTCTACTTGAAGACACCTTATCTTATTTGATCATCCCAACAGCTCTGGGAGGCAAGTAGTGTAGACATGATCATTATCTCCATTTTAATAATGGCTCATATGTGTTGACCAAGTCAATTACCCTCTCTTAGTTTTCTAATCTGCAGCTCTCACTCTTAACCCAATCTTAACCCTTTATAGCTCTTTAATGGTTTGTAACATGCTTTACATACATTATCTCACTGGATCCTTACAACAAATTATACCCACTTTTCAGATGAAAAAACTGAGCCTGAAAGAGGTTAAGAGATTTGCCAAAACCATTGATTGTGTTAAAAGTGAGATTTGAACTCAGATCTTCCCAATTTCAAGTTCAGGACTCTATGAATTGTACCCTAAAGATCCATTTTAAAGGTGGGATAATTGATATACAGTAAAATTAAGGGATTTTTTTCAGGGACAGATGTCCAACATGTAAGGTAGAACTAACATCTTTTCTAAGGTCATGCCCAACATTCTTTCCATAGAATCAAATACATCCTGACGTAGCACCTTTTATTCTGAAGCCAAACCTGAAGTAGGTCTTAGTAACTTCTTCACTTGCTAAGGGGAAGGATCATAGATTTAGGGATAGAAAGATCTTTGAGATCACCATCATTCCATTTTACAAATTAGGAAACAGAGACTGAGAAGAATTAAGTGACTTGTGCAAAGTCACACAGACAGTGACAGAGTCAGAATTTAAACCCATGCTCTCTGCTTCTGGCACTTAGCACAGTACCTGAAACTTAATAAATATTTATCAACTGACCAACTGATTCTTTCTGTAATAGGGAAGAAGAAAAGAAAAAACATTTATTTGCCATATATTTATTTATTAACAATGTCCCAGTCACTGTGCTTAGCACTTTTAAAAAAACAAAAACAAAAACAAATTTTATCTCATTTGATCCTTACAACAACTTTGTGAGGTAGGTGCTATTATTATAGCCATTTTACAGTTGAGAAAACTGAGGTGAATTGATATTAAGTGACTTGCGGTCATACAACTAATAATATCATACAGCCAGAATTGAACTCAGGTCTTCCTGACTCCTGGCCTGGTGCTCTATTTTTTAGATTAATTAATTTATTTTTAGTTTTCAACATTCACTTCTATAAACTTTTGAGTTTTAAATTTTCTTTCCTTCCCTCCCTGCCTTCCTCCCCAAGATGGCATGCAATCTGATACAGGCTATACATATATATTGCTATCAAACACATTTTCACATTATTGATGTTGTAAAGAAGAATTAGAACCAATAGGAGGAACCACAAGAAAGAAGAAACAAAACAAAAGAAAAGAAAAAAAAAGAAAAAACAGTGTGCTTCTATCTGCATTCGGACTCCATAGTTCTTTCTCTGGATGTGGATAGCATTTTCCATGATGAGACTTTTGGAGATGTCTTAGATTCTTGCATTGCTGAGAAGAACTAAGTCTATCAAAGTTAGTCATTGTACAATGTGGCTGTTACTGTGTACAATGTTCTCCTGGTTCTGCTCACTTCACTTAGCATCAGACCATACAAGTCTTTCCAGGTTTTTCTGAAGTCAGCCTGTTCATCATTTCTTATAGCACAATAGTATTCCATTACATTCATATACCACAACTTGTTCAGCTATTCCCCAATTGATGGGCATCCTCTCAATTTCCAATTCTTTGCCACCACAGTAAGAGCTGCTATAAATATTTTTGTACATATGGGTCCTTTTCACATTTTTATGATCTCTTTGGGATACAGCTGTAGAAGTGCTATTGCTGGGACAAAAGGTATGCACATTTTTATAGCCCTTAGGGCATAGTTCCAAATTGCTCTCCAAAATGGTTGGATCAACTCACAACTCCACCAACAATGTATTAGTGTTCCAATTTTCCTGCATCTTCTCCAACATTTATGATTTTCCTGTTTTGTCATGTTAATCAATCTGATAGGTATGATATGGTACCTCTGAAGCTGGCCTGGTACTCTATCTACTGACCCATTAATTGCTTCTGATATCATGCTACTTCTCATGAGAAGGGAGGAGAGAGCTGAAGAAACATTTTAATTTTGAAATAATGAATCTTTTTGTTGGAATGGAGCATAGGATCATAGATCTGGAGCTGGAAAACACCTTAAAGATCATCTAATCCAACTTGCTTATCTCAGAGATGGAAGCACCTTCACTGGTAGGAAGGGAAACAACGAAAAACAAGAAAAGAGAAGGGGTGAACAGAACCTGTTGAAAGAACTGGTGGATCTTTCACAGGTAGAAAAGAAGCCTGAGATGGAAGGGCATAATTTCTATTTGCTGATATCTGAAGAGTTGTAATATGGGAGAGAGCTTAGACTTCTTCTGCTAATATATATAGAAACTGAAGCCCAGAGAGGTGAGGTAACTTACTTGAGGTCACACAGGCATTACATGTTAGAGATGAGATTGAAGCCTATGGCCTCTGTCTCCATATTGTTTCCACAACTTAGTAGAGAGTCTTCAGAAGTAATTGCAGTCAAAAATAGGCATCTCCTAGTGGCCAACCTGTCAAAGGTGAGTCCTCCAGGTATCCTGAGGCTGGTGACAGAGGCATCTTGCCATTGGGCCCCCACTCAAAGAGTTCTGGACTGGTAGGACCTGTAGAAGCTTCTCCTCTGGCACAGTCTTCAAAAATCCAGATGAACCTGAAAAGCTGGAATAGGACACTGGAGGACAATGTTTCAAGAAGCGTTATCAACATAAAGGGATTCCTCAAGTTGGATTTTTCTCTTAAAGATGAGACTCTAGAAAGCAAATTTACTATTCAGTTGAGCTAAGTATGTGATGAAATTGAGAACTCTTTTGAGGACATACAGTGGTCTCCTCAGTGAAAGAGCCCATTTTTTTTTTTATGCTCAGTTTCATTTTTGTGCCAGGTGGTGAACTCTAACTCATTACTTACTGGTAAGACTACATTACTTTCTGTTTATGTCCCTGAGGGTTAGGAGGAAGAATTTCCTGGGTTTCTTATGAAGCATGGGAAAATTCTGTAACCTTTCCTCTTCTTAACCAGGACTCTGGAAATGCTGTCAGGCCCAACACTATCTCCAGGCTTAAGCCCCAAAAGTCTCCTTGTCTGTGACCATGGGAAGGTCACAGAACATCCTGAGAGGACAATAGCAGGTATCTGAGCATCTTGGTATAGTTTGAAAAATAGATAGGATCCTTTAGCTGGAATATATCACAGTCTTTTGACCTTGAGTGTTATAGCTATATGGAAGTACCTCCACTGGGAGCAATGAAAAGAGAAAAAAGAGAAGGGGAGAAGAGATTCCATTGAAAGAACTGGGGTAGCTTTCATAAGCAGAAAAGAAGACTGAGGTGGAGGGACACAGTTTCCATTTACAAGTATCTAAAAACTATTATATGGAAGAGAGATCAGGCTTTTTCTGCTTGGCTACAGAGGATGAAACAATGGAATAGAAGCTGCAGTGAGACAAATTTAGGCCTGATGAAAAGAAAAACTTATAAATCAACATTATCATCCAAAGATGAAATGGGCTGCTTTCAGAGGTCGATTGTCCTCATCACTGGTGAGGGATGAGTGTTTAGAATGGGTATTAATTTGCCTAGTATGTAATAAAGGACATGCTCGTCCAGGTATAGATTGATTTTTTAGAAGGAGAATGGAAGAGAATAAACATTTTTTAAGTGCCAACCACATACTCAGCAATGGGCTAAGTGTATCATTTTAACCCTGGGAGTTAGGCGCTATTATTGTCCCCATTATACAGTTGAGGAAATTGAGGTGAGCAGAGGGTAGGTGACTTGCCCAGGGTCATACAGTTAGTAAGTGTCTGAAGTCAAATTTGGACTTCATTCTTCTTAAGTCTACGCCCAGCACTCTATCCAACTAACTACCTTAAACTCTAAAATACTCTAATTCCAGCAGACTATCTTAGTAGCACAGAAACTGAAGATGACCTACCTATAAATTATGCTTCCTGACTCTGTCTGCTTTGCTCTTAACAGAGTCCTTTTCCATTCTGAAACCTCCTCCTTCAGTGTCCTACATTGGTTTTCCCCAAAATAGAATGTAAGCTATTGGAAGGCAGTGTCAGTTTCATTTTTGTCTTTGATTCCTTAGTATCTATAGCATAGGGTCTGGTACATAGTAGAGTTTAATAAATATTTTCTGAATTTAATTTAATTCCTCTACTAGCCCTGAGCATGGATAGTCATAGCTAGAAATTTCAACGCCTCGAGCAAATTCAGTTGAATGGGATGTACATGTGTATGTGTGTCACTGCAGAAGATTGGAGACAGAAGTCATGGAAGTTGAGGAAGTTGAAGAACTGGTAGACCAGGGTGTTCTAGGGGGTCAGGGTGAACTTCCAAACACTGACCTTATTGGAAAGAGAGGAAGGAGAATGACCTCGAGATTCATAGCTGATAGTAAAAAAGAATTTGGACAGGATGGAGTCATCAAGTTAACAAACATTTATTACACACTATGTGTAAGGTATTATGCTAAGCACTGAGGATACAAAAATAGTTTCCATTTTCAAAGGACTTCTAACAGGGGAAGGAAGGGAATAAGCATTTATTCAGCACCTACTATATGCCAGGCACTGTGCTAAGTGCTTTACAGATATAATTTTATCACCTGCAAGGTAAGTGCTGTTACTATCTTCATTTTGCAGTAGAGGAAACTGAGGTAAAGAGGTTAAGTGACTTGCCTAGGGTAATACAGATCTTCCTAACCCCAGCTCTAGTGCTCTATTTACTACTCCACTTAGCTGCCTCTAATTGGGTAAGTTAGTAGGTAGTTACAGCATATAGACAGAATAAATGGATGATAATCTCAAAGGGGAAAGTACTAGCAGCTGGAGAAAACAGGACTAAGTCTTGAGTAAAGGAGGAAAATTAAGAGGATAAATTGGGAGAGCCTTCTATGCATGGGGGATAGAGAGTACAAAAGCATGGAACCTGATGATGGAATAATGGGTTTGAGGAACAATGAAAGGGTCAGTGTAGCTTCACTAAAAAGAATATGTTGAATGGAGTAAAGTATAAGATGACTGGAATAGTAAGAAGGGACTATGTTGGGTTTAGGGCAGTGTTGTCAAACTCAAATAGAAATGTGAGCCACTAGACCATACATAAGGATTCCCGCAGGCCACATAGTGACTTAGAAAACCACACGTTTGTTTGTTTTTTTCCTATATGTATTTTATTTATTTTATTAAATATTTCTAAATTACATGTAAAAAAATAAACCTCATTTTTTAAAAATTATGAGTTCAAAATTCTCTCCTTCCCTCCCTCTACTCACCCCAACTTGAGAAAACAAACACTTTGATATAGATTATACATGTGAAGTCATGCAAAATGTATTTCTTTATTAGCTATGTTGCAAAAGAAAACATAAACCAAACCAAAACAAGAAAAATAAAGAAAGTTTAAAAAGCATGCTTCCATCTTCATTCAGACTCTATCAGTTATTCTCTGGAGGTGGATAACATTTTTCAGCATAAGTCCTAAATTATCTTAGATCATTATGTTGATCAGAACGGCTAAGTCACTCATAGTTGACCATAGTACAATATTGCTGTTACTGTGTACAATGTTCTTCTGGTTCTGCTCATTTCACTTTGAATCAGTTCATATAAGTTTTCTCAGGTATTTCTGAAACCATTGTGCTAGTCATTTTTTAAAACACAATAGTATTCCATCACAATCATATTCCACAATTTGTTCAGCCTTTCCTCAAATGATGGATATCCCCTCAACTTCCAATTTGACACCACTAAAAGAACTGCTGTAAATAATTTTGCACATATAGATCCCTTTGTGTTTTCTTTGATCTCTTCAGGATACAGACCTAGTAGTACTATTGCTGAGTCAAAGGATATGCATAGTTTCATAACCCTTTGGGCATGATGCCAAATTTTTCTCCAGAATGATTGGATCAGTTAACAGCTCTACTAACAATGCATTAGTGTCCCAGTTTTTCCACACCCCCTCCAACATTTATCATTTTCCTTTTTTAATCACATTAGCCAATATGATAGGTGTGGTGGTACTTCACAGTTGTTTAATTTTGCATTTCAATTGTTCAATTGAATTAATTTAATTCAATTGTTTAATTTCATGGTTTAATTTGCATTTCAATAATCAATAGTAATTTAGAGCAATTTTTCATATGATTATAAAAACCTTTGATTTCCTCTTCTGAAAACTGCCTGTTTATATTCTTTGACCATTTATCAATTGAAAAATGATTTGTATTCTTATAAATTTGAATTAGTACTCAATATATTTGAGAAATGAGGCATTTATCAGAGAAACTTGCTGTAACATTTTTCCCCTTAGTTTCCTGCTTGGCTTCTAAGATTGTCTGCTTGATTTTGTTTGTGCAAAAATTTTTAATTAAATGTAATAAAAAAAATTATCCATTTTACATCCCATAATGCTATCTCCTGTTTGGTTGTAAATTCTTCCCTTATCCATAAATCTGACTGCTAAGACATTTTATACTCTCTTTATTGGCTTATTATTTCACCCTTTATGTCTAAATCATTTATCTGTTTTGACTTTACCTTGGTATATGGTGTGAGATGTTGGTCTATACCCAATTTTTGTCAAACTGATTTCCAGTTTTCCCAGTAATTTTTGTGAGATAGTGAATTCTTTTCCCAAAAAAATTGGGATCTTTGGATATGTCAAACACTAGATTACTATGGTCATTTACTATGATGTATTATGTACCTAATCTATTCCACTGATCTGTCAGTACTTCTTAACCAATGCCAAATTGTTTTGGAGATTACAGTTTGAGATCTGGTACTGCTAAACAACTTTTCCTTCATATTTTTGTTCATTGATTTTCATTGATTCCTTTGATATTATTTTGTTCTTCCAGATGAATTTTTTTTTCTAGCGCTATAAAATAATTTGTTGGTAGATTGATTGGTATAACACTGAATGAGTAAATTAATTTAGGTAGAATTATCATTGTTATTATATTGGTTCAACCTACCCATGAGCATTTAATATTTCTCCAATTGCTTAGATCTGACTTTATTTGTGGGAAAATGTTTTGTAATTATGTGCATATAGTTTCTGGATTTTTCTTTGCAGGTAGACTTCCTCGTATTTTATATTATCTGCAGTTATTGTAAATGAAACTCTTTTTTTATTTCTTGCTACTGTTCTTTGTTGGTAGTATAAAGAAATGAAGTTGATTTTTTTTGAGAGGGTTATTTTATATCCTGCAACTTTGCTAACGTTGTTAATTGTTTCAATTAGTTTTTTTCATTAATTCTCTAGGATTCTTAAAGTATACCATGGTATCTGTAAAAAGTAATAGTTTTGTTTCCTCCCTGTCTATTCTAATTCATCCAATTTCTTTTTCTTCTCTTATTGCTATAGCTAGCATTTGTAGCACAATGTTAAATAATAGTGGTGATAATGGTGGTGATAATCCTTGCTTCACCCCTAATCTTATTGGGAAGGATTTAAGCTTTTAGCTTAACCTTATTACAAATAAAACTTGCTATTGGCTTAGATAAATATTACTTATCATTTAAGGAAAGCTCCATTTGTTCTTATACTTTCTAAAGTTTTCAATAGAAATGGTTGTTGCATTTTGTCAAAAACATCTTCTGCATCTATTGAGATGATCAGATGTTTTTGTTGGTTTTGTTATTGATGTGGTCAATTATGCTGATACTTTTCCTAATATTGAACCAGCCTTGTATTCTTGGTATAAATCCCACCTGGGAATAGTGTGTGATCCTTATGATATATTGCTGTAATCTCCTTGCTAGTATTTTATTTAATTTATTTTGCATCAATGTTCGTTAGGGAAATTGGCCTATAGTTTTCTTTCTCGGGTTTTGCTCTTCCTGGTTTAGGAATCAGCACCATATTTGTGTCATGAAAGGAATTTAGTAGGACTCTTTCTTTGCCTATCTTCACAAATAATTTATTTAGTATTGGAATTAATTATTCTTTAAATATTTGGTAGAATTCACTTTTGAATTTATGTGCTCCTGGGAATTTTTTCTTAGGGAGCTCATTGATAGCTTGTTCAATTTCTTTTTCTATGATAGGGTTATTTAAGTATTATATTTCCTCTTCTGTTAACCTGGGAAAGTTATATTTTTATATGCATTCTTCCATTTCACTCAGATTATTAAATTTATTGGCATATTATTGGGCAAAATGACTCCCAATAATTGTTTTCATCTCATCTTCATTGATGGCACACTCACCCTTTTCATTTTTGATACTAGTAGTTTAGTTATTTTCTTCTTGCTTTGTTAAAAAAAAATAAATTAACCAATGGCTTATCTATTTTATTGTGTTTTTTTTAAAATCACTTTTATTTATTAGTTTATTAGTTCAATGGTTTTCTTACTTTCAATTTTATTAATCTCTCCTTTGATGACCAGGATCTCCAATTTGATGTTTAACTGAAGAATATTAATTTGTTCTTTTTATTGATGTAAGCATTTAGAGAGAAAAATTTTCCCATAAGTGCTGTTTTGGCTGCACCCCATAAATTTTGGTATGTTGTGTCATTGCTGTCATTCTCTTTAATGTTATTATTGATTGTTTCTATGATTTGTTCTTTGACCAACTCATTCTTTAGAATTAGCTTATTTAGTTTCCAATTAATTTTTAATTTATGTTTCCACAGTCCTTTATTAACTGTATTTTATTGCATTATGATATGAAAATTATGCATTTAATATTCCTGATTTTCTGCATTTGTTTGTGAGGTATTTGTGCCTTAATACATCATCAATTTTGTGAAGTGCCATGTACAGCTGAGAAAAAGGCATACTTCTTTCTATTACCATTTGATTTTCTCCAGATGGTTATCATATCTAACTTTTCTAAAATTCTATTCATCCACTTAACTTCTTTCTTAATATTTTGTGGTTAAATTTATCTAGTACTGAGAGAAGAAATTTGAGTTTCCTTACTTGTATAGTTTTTCTGTCTATTTCCTCCTATAATTAATTTTACTTTTCCTTTAAGAATTTGAATGCTATACTATTTGGTGCACATATATTTAGTATTGATTTTATTTTATTTTTAGCAAAATAGTTTCCCTGGTTATCTCTTTTAATTAGGTCTATTTTTGCTTTTGCTTTGTCTGAGATTATGATTGCTACCCCTGCTCTTTTACTTAAATTGAAGCATTATTAGGGCAGTTAAAAAAAGTATACAGCCCTTTAGTTTTACCATGTGTGTGTGCCTCTCTTCTTCAAGCATGTTTCTTGTAAACAAAATATTGTTGAATTCTTGTCTCTAATCCAGTATGCTATCTGCTTCTGTTTTTTATGGTTGAGTTCATCCCATTCATATTCACAGTTTTGTTACTAAGTGTATATTTCCAAATATCTTATTTCTCCCATTTATCCGTCTCTCTCTCTCTTCTCTTCTCTTCTCTTTTCTTTCTCCTCTCCTCTCTTCTTCTTTCCTCGTCTCTTCTCTTCTCTCTGTTTCTGTCTCTCTCTCTCTGCCCCCCCATCCCTCTCCTTCCCTCTTTCCCCTTTGTCCCTCCTCAAAAACCTGCTTTACTTCTGACCACTGTCTCCTTAATCAACCCTCCTTTTTATCAGCCCCATGCTTCTCTTATTTCCTTCACCTCCTACTTCCCTGTAGAGTAAGATAGCTTTATATACTCAACTGAATATGCATGTTCTTCCCTCTTTGGGACAATTCATATGAAAGTAAGGTTCAAGCACTGCCCACCATCTCCTTCCCTCTCAATCTGTTCCTTTTCACTGTGAAAGCTCTTCCTTTAGCACCTCTTTTATGTGAGCTAATTTTCCTTATTCTTCTCCCATCCCCCTTCTCTTGGAGCATTCTTCTTTCTCATCCTTTCATTTTTGAAATCATCCCATCATAGTCAACTCTCACTCATGCTTCTTGTCTATGTATACTCCTTTTAACTGCCCTAATAATGATAAAGTTCTTAGTGGTTCCAAGTATCATCTTCCCATGTAAGAGTGTAAACAGTTTAACCTTATTAAATTGCTCATGATTTCTCTTTCACGTTTACCTTTTTGGGCTTCCTTTGAGTCTTACATTTGAAAGTCAAATTTTCTGTTCAACTCTGGTCTTTTCATTAGAAATGCTTGAAAGTCCTCTATTTAATTAAATATCCATTTTTCCCTGAAGGACTATATTCAGTTTTGTTGGGTAGGTGATTCTTGGGTGTAATCTGAGTTTCTTTGCCTTCTAGAATATTATATTCTAAGCCCTCCAGTCCTTTAATGTGGAAACTGCTAAATCTTGTGTTGTCCTGACAATGACTTCACTATATTTAAATTGTTTCTTTCTGGCTGCTTAAAATATTTTTCCTTGACCTGGGACCTCTGGAATTTGGCTGTAATATTCTTGGGAGTTCTCATTTTGGGATCTCTTTCAGGAGATGATTGATAGATTGTTTTGATTGCTATTTTATTCTCTGGTTCTAGGATATCAAATCAGTTTTCCTTGATGATTTCTTGAAATATGATGATTTTCTTAAATCATGTCTTTCAAGTAGTCCAATGATTCTTAAATTATCTCTCTTCAATCTATTTCTAGGTCAGTTGTTTTTCCAATGAGGTATTTCACAATTTTTTTCCAATTTTTCATTTTTAAATTTTGTTTTATTATTTTTTGATATCTCATGGTTTCATTTGTTTCCACTTGCTCAATTTTAATTTCTTTTCTTTTAATCAATGACATTTATTACTATGCTTTAAAGTAACCAACGTACACTGACAGCACAATCCCCAAAGTACTCAAAACATTTCTTTTTAAAGCCAAGGCACCTTCTCTTGGTTTCATCTGTTTGTCTACAAAGACCAAAGTGAAAATTCTGAGAATAAAATAAGTACAACAAATCGCAATTTACTTTTACATGAATTCGATATCCTCTATATGAGGGTAAAATTATCAATTCTTGTAAAGATATTACAACAAAAGCTCAAATGACCCCACATGATACAGAATTACTACCAGGGAGGAAATATTTCAAGCATAACAGGCACATTCCATCAAACAACCATTTTCATTTTGGAATATTTACATTTACAATAACTACCTGGACAGCATTCAAAATGGTCCAGAAACAATGTAAATGAAGTCTTAGGATATTTTGGAAAACACGTATGATCAAATAACCAAAAACAACAAAAACATATCCAGTTTCTAAGACATTAAATATTCTTCATCCCTTTATTGCTCCAAAACACAAAAATTAGGAGGAGGGGGAGGGGGCTGAGCTAGCAGTCTACTAATGGTGGTCACATAACACCAAAGGGGCAAACCTGAGTTTGCACTCCAAAGAATACCAGGTTGTTAGGCTCTCAGGCCAGATGAGGTCATACCATACAGTCTAAGAAGGATATATATTCACTTGTGTGCTCCCCATCATGGTCCACATCATCTTCCTAAGGAAGATGTATCTTCCTTATCAATTTTAATTTTTAAGGAATGGTTTTCTTCATCGAACTTTTGTACCTCCTTTTCCAATTGTCCAATTCTACTTTTTAAGGAGGAGTTCTTTTCTTCAGTGAATTTTTGTACCTCTTTTTCATTTGGCCTATTCTGCTTGTTAAGGAGTTTTTGTCTTCAGTGGATTTTTGTGCCTCTTTTACCATTTGACCAATTCTGTTTTTTAAGGTGTTACTTTCTTCATTATTTTTGTGTGCATCTTTTACCAAGCTGTTGACTCTCTTTTCACCCTTGCATCCCTCTCATTTCTTTTCCCACTTTTCCCTGTACCCCTCTCATTTGATCTTTAAAATCTTTTTTTCCTTCATTCTTCCAGGAATTCTTGTTAAACTTGAGGTCAATTCACATTATTTTTTCCTTTGAGTCTTTCCTCATAACTGTTTTGACATCATTGTCTTCTTCTGAGTCCATGAGAGCTGAGATCTTCCCTGTCATCATAGTAACTTTCTATGGTCAGGTTCTTCTTTTGTTGTTGTTTGCTCTTTTTCTTAGCCTATTTCTTGACTTCTAACTTTATGTTCAAGTGGGCTCTGCTCCTGTCACAAGCTTTAGGTTTTTTGTGCTGCTGTTTTCAGAGCTAATTCTGGGGGTCTGTAAGTTTTCAGTGCTTTCAAGGTGGTATGACCTAAAGAGAAGGTGGTCACTGCTCTTCTGGACTGTTCTCTTATCTATGAGCAACTGGAAGTACTCTTCTCTACGCTAGAATTATGACTAGGACCCCTACTCTTCTGCACCCTCAAGTGTTAGTGCTTCTCTTTACCCTGGAAGTGTTTCCCATTGCAGAACTTTGTATGAGCAATATACAACAGGGTCCTCAACCTAGAGCCACCAAAGGGTCCCCTATAATCCATTTCTGACTAGTTGTCTGACCCTCTTACCATCTGTGGGTTGAGAGCTCCCAAAGCTGCTGCTGCCATAGTTGCAGCCACCTCCAAGGACTGCTGCTGATGTTGCCTGTGCTCTGAGGTGGACCCCACCCCATTGCAACAAACCTTTCCTGCCAACCTCCTAAGTTGGCTTAGGCTAGAAGAATGTCTTACTTTGACCTTTAGTTGGCTCTATTCCTCCAGAATTTGATTTGAGCTGTTACTTTAAAGTCATTTGAAGGAGAATATCAGGAGAGTTCAGATGAGTTTCTGCTCCTACTCCACCATTTTGCACACATATTTGTATATTTCCTTTTTATTAAAAAATACATAAAATTTAAATTATATAGGAGCTACATTTTAATCTGGTTTTTAATTCACATGGAAGGATATTTGACACCTCTGGTTCAGGGCTTTAAATGATAGATCATTATAGTTGGTCTTGGAGGTAATAAGGAGCCACTGGAGTTTATTGAGTAGAATGGTCAGACCTACACTTAGGAAGTGACTTTGATTGATTATGGAAAAAAATGTTCTGAACATCTGAGTGGGAGTAGATATGTGGGAATTGGAAATGGAGAAGTCTAGTTTTGCACTGGGTGCTGGATAGGAGTAAGATGAGAAGAATACCTTCTTCCTCCTTTGGGAGGAATAGATAACAGAATCTTGGGTAGAGTCCTAGGCATCCCGTGCTAGTTTTGACTCTGAGCTGACTTTGACAACTTTGTTGTCACCATAGGCTGGAATCATGGACCTACCAAAGTCTGACATATGACTTTCATCCCATTTTTATGCCCAGGGGGTTCCCCATTTTCTCAAAAAGTAGAAGAAGAGCTCACACATACCTTGAAATTCCCTATGTGGGATTGTTATCTTTCTTCCTCTTCACCTCCTGGCTTCCCTGGTCTTCTTTAAGACTCCACACAAATCCCACCTTCTACAATACCCCTTTCCCCACTATTGCTACAGTCTTCCTTCTAGAGTAGCTTCTTTTTACACAGTATGCATCTTTAATGTACATAGTTGTTCACACATTATCTCCCCTATTCAAATGTGAACTCTTTGAGAGCAGAAAATGTTTTTGCCTTTCTCTGTATGTTCAGCACTTGGCACAACGTCTAGCATATTATAAATGTTTAATACCTACTTGTTGATTGACTGTTGACTATCACTTGCCATAAGGAAGCCAGACTGATCAGTCATAGTAGTCAGGACCATCCATAAAACTGTTCCACTTCAGAACACAGCATTACAACCAATTGCAACATTGACTTGACTAACACTGAAGATCCTTAAAGTTAGATCAAAATTTCCTCTGGATGAGATTTTGGTAGTGGTTGTTGTTTTTAATTATTATTGAACATTTTCCCCAGGAATGTTGAATCGTGAAATTCAGCTTCCATCTGCCTGACACAGCTCATTGCTTCTCTAATTATAAATAAATGGTTGCTACTCCTGGACCTCTCGGGCACAACTCTGATAGATTAGTCAGCAGGCTCAGTCATGCCTGACTTCCATTTCATTCTCCTGGAGCAACCAGCGGACTTAACATTTCTGGGTATAGCACCAGTATTCATAGGTGCCAACTAACTCATTTCTCCATTTCACAGGATCATTTAAAGTTGTAAGGGATTTTAGAGATCACCTAGCTTGACCCCCTCATTTTGCGGTTAAGAAACTGATGCTTAGTTTCAAGTTTAAGTAAATTGCCCAAGGTTATAAAGGTAGGAAAATGGAGGAGACAGAATTTGAACTGAGGGCCTCTGACTCTAAATCCAACTTTCTTCCCATTGCACCATGCTGCTTTCTTTCTTTCTTTTTTCCTCTCCTCATCCTATGACCTTTATTAGCTTGAAGGAGCTGTCCTGAGGCTTAAGGTGAACTTTCTCTGTAAATATCCCAGCAACAGAGCCAATATGGGGCCATCTCACTTACTGGCAGATGCTGGCTCCATTCCAACATCTGCAGCAAGACCTGCGGTAAACTTTGGAGAACATGTTAGCTTGAGGTTGATAGGGTCCCCTCAGCTTTACTAGACTCTCCCTTGTGGCGTGTCTGCGACAACTTTGCCAGGAATGTTTCCCATGAGGCCAGAGGGGAAATTCTGCTTTAGAGAAAAATTTTTTGGCCTTTGCTTTGGATCTTTGAGCAGTGAGAAAGGAAGGTTTGAAAGCATTTTAAAAGCTCCGGGAACTTAACCCAGCCTACAAGACTAGGACAAAGGTTGGAGAGAAAATAGCTGAAGGAGACAAATTTCTTTTTGTTGTTGTTGTTGTTTTTTGCTTTTTTTTTCCTAGAGGTATACATGATCAGAAATGTTTTACATAATAGGAAATCAAGGTCATATGTCACACTTCTGAAAGTTCACATTAGCAAAAGAGTATTGGCGCATGAAGGTTGTATGCCATACCTCGATTGCTAAATGTCCACACATGCCTTTAGAACAGTCTCTCCTTCATCAACTCATCAGTACCTACTCTCTGAAAACCAGCTCAGGAATTCCTACAGGACAAAGTAGGAAGGCCCCAGGGCTTGGTTTCTGGGCAAACATGTCCATCCAGTTCCAGGAGAGATTCTATTCAATCTAAGTCAATGCAGTAAACATTTGTTAAGTCCCTAGTAAGTGCTAGGTGCTAGAAATTCAAAGACAAAATTGAAATAATTCTTGATCTCAAGGAGTTTACATGCAGTAATTCTGGTGGGATAGGATGGGAGCAGAGGGACAACATTTATTCAGATGAATAAATATAAAATAAATACAAAGAAAATACAAAACAAATAAAAAATAAATTCTGAGAGTAGAGTCAGTCAGTCAATGAACATTTATTTAGCATCTACATTTCTCAGGTACTATGCTAAGTACTGGAGAATCAGAAAGAGGAAAAGACAATCCCTGCCCTCAAGAAACTAACAATCTAATGGGGGGGGGCAAACAAATACATAAAACAAGCTCTATATAGGATAAATGGAATAATTAACAGAGGGAAGGCCCTAGAATTAAGAGGGGTTGGGAAAGGAACAGAGGTGTCAAAACACATGTGGGTTGCATAAAGCCTTACAACATTCCTGAGTGCTGCCCAATACAAATTGAAATATAATTTGGAAATATTTAATCAAATAAATAAAAACAAAATAAAACAGGGATAATATTACTAAGTCATTATGCAGCCCGCCGTGATCCTTCTGTTTGGATTAGTGGCCCCCATTTCTATTTGATTTTGACACAACTGTCATAGAAAATGTAATTTTAACTGTGATTTAAAGGAGGCCAGTAGGTAGAGATGAGGAGGCAGAGCATTATAGGCATGGGGACATCCTGAGAACATGCCCAGAGCTGAGAGATGGAGTATCTTGTTCACGAAACAGCCATGAGGTCAGTGTCACTGGACTGAAGAGTACCTGGTAGAGGATAAAGTATAAGAAGACTGGAATGGTAGGAGAGGGCTAGATTATGAAGGCATTTGAATGCCAAACAGAGAATTTTGTATTTCATCCTAAAAGTGAAGGGGAGCCACTGGAGTTTATTGAGTAAGTGATTGACGTGGTGGGAAATCACTTTGGTGGCTAAGTGGAAGATGGACTGTAGCGGAGAGAGTACTTGAGGCAGGCCAACCCACCAGCCAGCTACTGCAATAGTCCAAGTATGAGCCTGAGGGATTGGGATGATAGTGTGGCCCTAGATACTTTCAGAAAACTTTAATTGCTAGAAAGCATTTTCTTACTAAACACAAAAATCTTTCTCTGAGTTTTCCACCCATAAGACTATAGTTCTGTTATAGCAAGGATTCTGACAGTGGCAGGTTATAATACATTAGTGAAGGTCAGGACTAAGAATAAGCCACATCTGTAGGTAAAGGCTGGGGTATAAGCAGACAGAGACTGATCTGGAAATGAGTGTGTGTTGAGGATTGAATCTGGAAAGCAGCTTCAATACTAAGAGGAAGATTAATACGAAGGGAAAGGGCAGACAGGATATGAAGCAAGGCTGAAGTAGAGTCTGAAATTATGAGATTTAACAGGATGCCCTGTTTGACAATGGAGGTCCTACCTGGTTAGCAATTAGCATGAAGGAGATGGGGCCACAGGTATCCAGGACCCAGACTTGGTTGAGAAATCAGTGTCAAAGGTCAGACATAAGAACAGACACTTGAAGACTAGAGGTCATCATTGTCATAGAAGACCCAGAAGCAAGACTGATTGGATGTTGGCTAGGAGCTACTAGGTTTCACACTATTCCTCTTGACAAGGACCAAGATGGTCACATAGTTAAAGATGAAGGTGGGGATGAAATCAACACATCTATTAATGATTAAAAATATGGCAATAGGCAGAAGTGAAAGGCTTCTATTTGTTGTTCAGTCATTTTCACCTGTGTCTGACTCTTTGTGACCCTGTTCGTGGTTTTCTTGCCAAAGATATTGAAATGGTTTGCCATTTCCTTCTCCAGCTCATTTTATAGATGAGGAAACTGAGGCAAGTAGAGTTAAGTGACTTGCCCAGGGTCACACAACCAGTGTCTGAGGCCAGATTTGAATTCAGGAAGAAGAGTCTTCCTGACTCCAGGCCTGGCACTTTACACACTGTGCCACCTAGCTACCCATGAAGGGCTTCTAAAGCAGGTCATATAAAGCTAGATTGAAAGAAATAGAGATATTTAGCCCACAGAAGAGGAAACTGAGGGAGAGATGTGATAGCTGTATATGAATATTTGAAGGACTGTAATGGTAAAGAGCATTAGACTTGGTCTGTTTAGTGCTAATGAACAGAACTTAAAGCAGTGGATGGAAGGTGCAGAGAGGCAGATATAAACTTGATGAAAGGAAATCAAAAAAATAATCAAGCCTTCTTAACAATTATAGCTTCCCCCAAATGTAATGTAATGAATTACTTTAGGAGCTAGTGGGGATTCTTCCTTACTTGAAGTCTTGGCATTAAGCCTGGTTATTGACTTTGGGGGTACTACAGAGGAGATTCCTGGTCAGATAATGATTAGACTGATACCTTCTATGGTCCCTTCCAGCTCAGAGATCCCATGATTCCCTTAAGGAGTGTGGAGGTGGTGAAAAAGACATCTCTCTTACAGATGTAAAAAATATGGTCTCTTTAGATCAGTAATGCCCCAGATGTTCTAAATTGGGAAACAAATGGCAGTTGGCCTCTTCACAAATATGGAAAATTGTGTTTTATGATGGAAAAGTTCATTGGACTACAAGTGAGAATACTTGAGTTTCATTCCCAGTTCCCCCATCTGCTTGCTCTGTGACTTTTGGTAAGTCACATAACTTTTCAGGTTATTTCCTTAAAAATGGCAATGATGATTATATTAACTTCTTCAGAGGGTTGCTGTAAAGAAAGCACTTTGTAAATCAGCTCGAGGACTTCCCATACCCTAAGGCTTATTTTCAAGTCTGAACACTGGGAGTGATTTTGCTACAAATCTACTACAAAACAAATGCCCCCATCACATTCCCCAACAACGATAATAATAAAAAAGCAACAACCAAAAAACCTATGTAGGTGCAGAGGCAAAAAAAATATGAGATTTTCCTACTGTTTTTTTTTTATGTCATTCTATCTTTCTCTGCATTAGGGAGGTGTGTGAGTATGGGAGATGGGGAGTAGATAAGATATGTATTCCTATGATGGATAAGAACACAAATAGTCCATAAATCACTCCCCTCCACTCTCTCTCTTTTTTAAAACAAGAAATAATAAATCTGAAGATAAGGGATTTATGTCTATTTTTTGAGATGCCAGTAGCCAAGTGGAAGAACTGGTGCTCTGCCTAGGAACTTAGATGCTGGGGGTAGGCCAAGGAGGAAGAAGTCTCCAGTTCTTCAGAATTCCTTTAAGCATTACTCTGAGCCTCTCATGATTGAGAAAGACTTAGGAAACCTTCAGGGGTGGCTTTTCACTGTTGGCAACTTTCTGGTGGCAGTTAATGGTCTTGTGATCAAAGCAGTAATTGCAGGCTTTGCATCCCCAGGGCTTCCATGATTGATTTCCCCACAAAATCAGGCTATCTTGTGGGACCTGTGGGGAAATAGCGCTTGGAATAACCAACCAAGTTGTCCACAGAAGTGTTAATGTGGGGGAATTGGGGGAGGAGCCAAGAGGCATAGACCTCATTATATAACAGGATTAGCTATTAAATCACACAGTGGAATCCCACCAAAATTTTTCATTCCTCTAGAATGTAAGGGTAATACAATATTTAGTCAGATATCAACCATACCCCATCTCCCTCTGGATTCCCTATGTAGTCTAGCTTCACACAGTTCTTAGAAGGAAATTCTTTATTGTCTTTCAAATTATTTCCCCTCCTGGTTTGCGGATTTGTTTGTCTTAAGCTTTCTATGATTTAAAGTCCATGTTAGCTCTGAGAGCTACATACAGGCTATGACTGGTCCCATAATGAGTTAAATAGCTAGTCTGGAAGTCAGGCAACGAAGATTCTGGTCCTCAATTTTTCACTGTATCCACTAAAGTACACAGTTCTTTAAATGAGGAACATCTTATAGTGTTCTAGAAGCCAATTTCCAAGAGTTTAAAACTGTTATTTTATTTTTTTAATCAAACATCATACATTTCTGTCTTGATTATACGTTATACAGTTCTGTCTTTACATCTCAGGTATGTTCGTGAAAAGTTGAATGGAAATCAATTTTTGGGGAGAAATTAAATAGCAAAATTTCCTTTTGAGTTTAAAATATGTAGAAGGAATAAGACAGTCAATATTTTCATGAAAGTTTTTTTTAAATACCTTAATTATAGAAAATGTTATAAGAAATGACGAGCTCAATGGTTTTAGAAAAACATGGAAAGACTTGCACAAAATAATGATGAGTGAAATAAGCAGAACCAAGAAAATGTTGTATAGAGTAACAACAATATTGTTTTAAGAACAATTTTGAGCCATTAAGTTATTTTGTCTATTATAAACACCCAAATTAACTATAAAGGACATATTAAGAAAGATATCTGCATCCAGAGAAATAACTGGTAAGTAGAAGTATGTACAAAATAATTTTACATAAATGTATACATACACACATACTCACACACCTATCTAATGGTAGGCATCTCTAGGGTAAGACAGGGAGGGAAGAAAAGAAAAAGAAATTTACATGATTTTGTTGTATATTTTAAAGGAATAGCATGTTGTGCATAGTAGATTTGCAGTTTCATGTACAATCATTTTTTAAAATTGTACTATGTTATGGAAATGAAAGTTTTAAAAATGAAGTCAATTTACAATAGAAATTAACTATTTTTCAAGTGATACAGTCACAGACAAACAGCTGGAAGGCTCTTAGTGGGTCGTCTAAATCCAATCCCTGAATTTTACAGTTGAGCAAACTCTTTGCAGACTTAAGTCAATTCTACATCTGGGAAAGATCTTTGAATCTTTCATCCTAGAGTCCTGGTTGTAAAATGAAAGACTCACAACTGTGTGACCTTGAGAAAAATCATTTAATATTTCCGGGTCTCAGGATCCCTTTCTATTAAAAAAAAAAAAGCTTCAGACTATCTCACTTCTGAGGACATTTCCATTTTCAAGGCACGTGATCATATATCTGGAGCTGCTTTTTTTCTAATGCATTTTATTGATACCTTCATTCTTCTCATTACATCTCCCATCCCACTCCCCATCCTGGCAGACTAATCCCTTCTTTGTGTCAATGAAAATAAATCAATAACTTATGATAGTGACCTGTAAATAGTATTTTGTCTAATTGTTCCCTACCACTGGTTATTTCTTATTCTGAGGGACAGCTAGGTAAGTACAGTGTATAGAATGACAGGCCTAGAGTCTCTGGAATCAGGAAGACCTTAGTTCAAATCTGGCTTAAGACACTTACCAGCTGTGTGACCCTGGACAAGTCATTTAAGCTCTGTTTACCTCTGTTTCCTTATTTGTAAAATGGGTATGGGTAGCACCTACCTCCCAGGGTTGTTGTGAAGATCAAATGAGATAATGTTTGTAAAGCACTTAGCACAGTGCCTGGCACATAATAAGCATTACGTGAATGTTAGCTATTAGCTATTATTACCACTCTACTGAGAGGGAGAAGGAATGCTTAATTATCTCTCCTCTGAGACCTTCATCTATTCTTCCACCACAGAATTCAATTTCCTCCTAGTGATCTATTCATTTATAATTATAATGAGAGCCCTGTGTATAGTGGGGGCCATGTGCTACAAGCACTGTCCCTCTCCCATGATATGAGGGTGTCATTGTGTGTCCCAAAGGGAAGCAGACTAGACGTCGCTAGCCTTTTCTTCCTCCACTCTTTTTCCCAGGGAAACTTTGATTACTGCCAAGAGGAAGAACAGGAAGTTGGTCCTGGAGGCCACCACTCTTCTCTTGTCAAAAAGGAGATCAGCTAGAATTATATCAATTTGCTCCCTTAGGTATTAGTCTATAGGGATAGGATCAAGTATAAGCTAACTTCTGATTTCTCTGTCATTATTTGGGAGAAGGAAGAACTCAAGCTTTATATTCAAGGTGTGACCCTTTTTCCCCAAAAAGCAGTTCCACAATGAATGCACATAGTGAATAGCAAAGAAATTAATTTATCCAAATCATGGCAAAACAAAAATCAGAAAAAAGTATACATTGGAGAATATATACCAGACCATACAGAATAAAGGAGCTCTCCCATTGGGAGTAAGATAACTTGCTTCTCAAGAGAGTTTCAGATTTCATCTAAAAGGAAGTTTCCCAAAGTCTCTACTGTAGCAAACTGGGGATGGGGACATGATGGCGAATTCCCACTACTCTCACATCTTTCCAGAGTCTTTTCCTTCAGCAACCTGAAGTGGGGTTGGCTTCTTCCATCTTACCTCTCAAAGCTGGAAGGCAAAAGTCCCCAAAGAGACTTGAAGTTTGATGAGAATAGAAGAAGACTGAAGAAGGTTGGTACTTTCCTATTCTCATCAACTTCCTCCTTCTGCCTCACACAGGGCAGGGCATGATGTAGTGATGAAGGACCTTAATCAATATATATTGTTAATTGCTAGGACATATACTATTCTCTTGTTCCTTCTTGTTTCACTTTGAATCAGTTCATATAAATCTACATTTTTATGAATTCTTCATATTTATCATGTTAGTACATAGTAGTATTTCATTAGTTTTACGTGGGAGATAAGGACTGGGATGCAAGGTTATATATCAGTGGAGTCAAACTCATGTGGAAAGAGGGGCCACTCTTCTATACATAAGGATTCCTATGGATAGGAACATATTTCCTTAGTTTAAAATGTAATGTTGATTTCCAGGGGCGTAGTCAAGATGGCAGAGTAGAGAAAGCACTCAGCTAAGCCTCCCAACATTTCCTTGCGAACAAATTTCAAATAACACTTCAAATAGAATTCTAGAGCCAACAAAAGGTCAGAGTAAGACATTTTTCCAGCCCAAGACAACTTGGGGCCTTGAAAGAGAGATCTATGACATGGGAGTGGAGGCTGGCCCAGAGCCTATGTGGATGAAACACCAGCAGTGGGACTAGGTAATAGCAACAGAAGCAGCAGTAACTTTAAGAGCTCTCAAGCCAGAGATGGTAAGAGGACCCGGCAACTCATCAGAAAAAGATTATAGCGACCCCTATGCTAGCACTAGCTGGACGACCAGACAGTTTGGCAAATTCAGTGCCTATAATCACTTCTTGGTCATTGTTCAAGAGCACAGAGGAACACATTTGGTCAAGAAGGATTGGGAGCCCTGAAGAACGTATCACTTCTGGTCCTAAAGTCAGCAGGGACCCTGAAGAGCAGTGTTGATTGCAATCCCAAGGAATCAGGGGCCCTTCTGGCTAAGGACCAAAGTGCAGATCAGGAGAGCAGTGACCACCACTAGTATGATATTATCCCAGGTCGTATCTCCTTCAAAGCACTGAAAGTTTCCAAACTCCCAAAAGTAATTCTGAAAACAGAAGTGTGAAAAAAAAAGAAGTGTAAAGCTTGAGACAGTGCCTCTCCCCCTCCATGCTGGCAACAGAACCCAATAAGAATTCCTGGAAGAGCTAAAAAATTATTTTCAAAATCAAATAAGAATAGTAGAGGAAAAATAGGTAAAGAAATGAGAGCAAAGGAAGAAAATGATGAAAAGACAACTAGGTAAAAAAAAAGGCACAAAAATACTGAAGAAAATAACACCTTGAAAACAGAATTGGCCAAATAGAAAAAAAAAGGAACAAAAGTTCACTGATGAAGTAACTCCTTAAAAAGCAGAATTGGCCAAATGGGAAGAAAGGTAAAAAAAAGCTCACTGAAGAAAGTAATTCCTTAAAAATTAGAATTGGGTAAGTGGAAGTTTATGACTGTATGAAATATAAAAAAAATAATAAAACAAAGTCAAAAGAATGAAAAAAATAGAAGAAAATGTGAAAGATCTTATCAGAAAAACAATTGACCTGGAAAATAGGTTAAGTAGAGATAATTTAAGAAGAATTTCACTATCTGAAAGTCATGGTTGGAAAAAAAAAGGCCTAGACATCATATTTCAAGAATTTATCAAAGAAAACTGCTCCAATATCCTAGAAGCAGAGAGCAAAAAGAGGCATGCAAGGAAGATCTTTTACAGGGAGGGGAAAAAGGAGGGGGCAATGCTTGAAACTCATATCTAAATTGGTTCAAAGAAGGAAAAAAATATAAAAATAAATAAATAAATATGTATGTGCATATACATACATATATACACATATGCATATATATGTATGTATATACATACATACATATATACACATACATACATACTCAATTGGTAATGGAAATCTATCTTGCCCAACAAGGAAGTAAGAGAGTAAGTGAATAAAAGGGGGGGGATGTTGATATAAAGGAAAGAGAACAAAAGGAGGCAGTGGTCAGAAGCAAAACAGACTTTAGAGAAAGGAAAGGATAAAAAAAGAAAGGGGTAAACAGAAGAAAGTGGGAAGGAGGGAAATACACAACTAACAATCACTATTGTGAATGTGAAAGGGATGAACTTACCCATAAAACAGGAAAAAGTAGCAAAATGCATTAGAAACCAGAATCCAATAATATGTTGTTTACAAGAAACACACTTGAAGCAGAGACGCATATAGAGTGAAAATAAAGGACTGAAGCAGAATCTTTTTTTTTCTTCTATAATATTTTATTTTTCTCCAATTATATGTAAAAACAATTTTTAGCATTCTTTCTTTTTTTAATTTTGAGTTCCCTCCCTGAGATGGTAAACAATTTGATACAGGTTAACATGTGCAATTATGGAGCAGAATCTATTGTGCTTCAGCTGATGTAATAAGGGCAGGGGTAGCAGTCATGATCTCAGACAAAGCAAAAGTAAAAATAAACCTAATTAAAATAGATAAGTGGGGAAACTACATTTGCTAAAAGGTGTCCCAATAGTGGGGTTATGGAGTACAGACAGTTGAATTACTGTCAAAGAGTATGGACAACTTAATTACTTTATTTGAGTGATTTCAAACAGGAATCCAGAATAATCAGACCACTTCACAGCTCTACAAAAAGGGAATCTATGTTCCTGTCTTCAAACTGACCCTCAAATATTGACTTAGACCATCATGATTTCATCAGAAATTTGGACTCCACACAGTTCTGAAAAGTGAGCTTTTTTGCCTTTTCTGATCAGGTATCAGCTCTCTACATCACCTTCTGTAGCCTTCTCATCATACCCCTCCTTTTCCAGAACATCTTTCACTCAAATGTAAGCTCCATGAGGACAAGGACTATCTTATACTCCTATATATGCATCCCCAACACTAAGCACACATAGTAAACGCTTAATAAATGATTTATCTATCTACTGGCTCTTTGCATCTTTTGTCATTTTTCTTCTTTTCATGTGGTATAAAGGGAAAGAATTGTTTTAATGTCTATTTCTCTTATTATTAGTGTTTGAGAGCATATTTTCATATAGTTTCATTAATACTATTTAAGTGTGTGTGTGTGTGTGTGTGTGTGTGTGTGTGTGTGAACTGTTGTATCCTTTGACAACTTTTCTATTGGGAGATAGCCCTTCTGTCATTTCCATGTATATTTTAGATTATAGATATTAATAGTGATGTTTGATGCAGAATTTTCACTCGTGGATATTTCTTTTATAAGTCTATCTTCATTCAGTTTACAATACAAAATTTTGTTATTTTATGAAAGGGAAATTGTCTGTTTTATTTTTTTGTGATAACTTCTATTCATTGCATGAAATCACTCCCTTAATCTGTAGTTGTGTGATAATTTATTTGCTCTTTTAATTTTGTTGGTGGTATGGACTTTTAGCTCAATGAATTCAGTTTAGCCTTATTATGATACATGGTATAAGATTTATGTGTAAACCTAATTTCTGCCAAACTGATTTCCAGTTTTCCCAGAAATTCTTGCCAACAAGGGAATCCTTTTTCTAGTAACATATGTTCTTAGGTTTATCAAACATTGGACTTATCAAACATGTCGTTGATTGGTTTTGTTTCTGGCTTATCTAGTCTGTGCTATTGATCTACTTGTTCTATTTTTTAAAATCAGTACCAAACATTTTTGATGATTACTGCTTTGTAATATATTTTGAAGTCTAGTAATGTTATCCCTTCTTCACTCATTCATATTTTCTTTTCTTATTTCCTTTGAGATTAAAAGACTTCTTTTTTTTTCTTCCAGTGTATTTTGCTATTGTCTTGTCTCTTCCTATGACATTCTCCCTTCAGCAAAATTTGGTTGGTTAGTTTGAGTAGCATTGCCATTGATTATAACCATGAGAATTGATATCCCCAAATTTCTTTAAACCTAATTTCTGCAAAAATTATTTCCAATTCTTTCCAGAAATTCTTTCCAAAAAGGGAATGTTTTGTCCAGTTACATCTGTTCTTAGATTTATTAAACATTAGACATCAAATATGTTACTATTTTTGTTTCTTGCTTATGTAGTCTTCCACAGCTCTAATTTTTCAATTTTTTATCAGTACCAAAATGTTTTGATAATTACTGCTTTGTTTTATATTTTGAAGTTTGGTAATGCTTTCCATTTTCCATTCATTCATTCATTATTTTTTTTTTACTTCTTACTTTTTTACTTTTACTCCTATTAATTTTTTTAGTTCTACTCATGTAAATCTTTCATATTGCTTAATAGGTTAACTTTCAGATATTTATGAATTTGTAGATATTTTGAATAGAATTTCTCAGAGTATTGTTTCTTTTTTGTTTTTTGTTAGCACTATATAGAAAAACTGATAATTTGGTGGATTGGTGTTATACCTTGCTACATTTTTATAGCTACTAATCATCTCAAAGTTACTGATTCTCTGATGTTTTCTAGTATATAAACATGCCATTTTAAAATAAGGGCATTTTTGTCTTAGCTGATTTTTTTTGTCTTTAATTTTTTTCTATTATCTTATTGCTAAATATAACATTTATAGAATTATGACAAATGATAGCTGGAAGAGAGAGCATACTTTTCTCCAAGTTGTATTTGGAAATCTAGGCAGGAGGAGATTATTAGGCAGATGTCTACCTTAGGCATGTGAAGCAGAATGAGTGGATGAGAACAATTCATTCTAATAGCCATGAAGGTGGCTGAAGCAGGTACTGTGGAGCACTTAGAGGTTGGTCAGACATCGAGGATGACAAGATCATCTATTGTCCTGCCACTGGACTTTGATGACTCTGGAAGAAAGAGTGAGGCTGATGACTGTGCAACCCTGCCTCACTTAAGTCCAATTAATGGGTGAATTAAGACATCATTCTGTGATGTCACTGGTCCTTTTGGAAAATGAAGGAAGAACATTTGGAAATAGAGCAGGGCTTCTTAAACTTCTTCCCCTTGCAACCCCTTCAACCTTCTTAAACTGTGGGTTAAGATCCTATATGGCATCACAGTTTAAGAAGTGCTGAGAAAGTGTTTTCTTTGTTGCAAATAATGTGATCTCTTCATTTTGAATATATGTATTTTATCATATTAAAGAAAACCTCTGTTCCTAATTTTTTTAGAGTTTTTCTTTAACACAAATGTGAAAATGTACTATTTCTTTATAAAATACAGAAGGTAGAGTACGAACCAATCATAAAAGTTAGAGAAAAGTATCTTTACTTGGAGTAGTGGAAAGCATGCTGAATTTGGAATCAGAGATCCTGAACATGAATGAATCCTGGCTATTTTACTTACTAGTTATGCAACTTTGGGCAATTCACTTAATGATCTTGAGACAATTACATCATTTATGAAATGTGAGGTTTGGACTAAATGTTCTCTCCAGATTTAATCCCTATGATTTGAAGTAGAGTTAAGAGGTTAAGGTGTGTCTTGAGTTGAGTAGTGTTAAGTCAGTGTGGTAGCTCAGGGAAAAGGAACCAGAAAACTAGACCCAGCATTAAACATCCCACAGAAAAAATACCAGGTTAGAGGATTGTGTTGTTTCCCACACCTAATAAAATAAAATAAAGTACAGTCTTCTAAAAGAGAAGTTCTTCCTCTGATGTTTGAATGCTGAGGCCCAGAATCTATTGTCCAAGGGCTGCTGCCTTCTGCTACTGCTGCTCCCCTCCCCCCTCCTCTTCTATAGACCAGAAACTCAAAGCTGGAAAAAAATCTAGATCATTTAGATTAAACCATACGTGGATAGGAATCTCCTCAACATCACCCCTAACAAATGGTCAGCCAGCCTCCATTTCAATGTTTCTGCTTTTGGGGAAGCCTCTCTCTTTGCCCCCAGGATAACCCATTACACTTTCGCACAGTACTAATTAGGAGGAATTGTTTTCCTCACATACAAATGAAACCTGTCTTTCTGTGATAGGACCCAAAAGAGTGGCCACTTGTGTGTACTCTGTCTGTCTGTGTCTATGTCTCTGTCTCTATCTCTGTCTCTCTCTGACTCTCTTTTTCTGTCTTTGCTTCTGTCTCTTCATCTCTGGGCATTGGATAATTGGGGGCCCTTCTCTATTTCTTGGGTCCAATTTAATGAAGGATCAGTGGGGCAGGAGCCTGTGGATGAAAGCTGTAATTCCAATACCCTCTTCCCAAGCTGAAACAGAGTGTTGAAGCTGAAATAAACCTGAGTTGGCTGCTAGGGCATCTATATATAAATCTGCTGCATGTAACATGAACCGAACAGGGGCCTTGGGCGGGCTTGCAGGACCATACGAACCAGGCACTCTGAGTAACATTAGAAAAAGTATCGTTAACCTTCAGGTGCAGTATAAATAGAGCTCCATCGCTCTCCTTGGTCATGATTACTGTCATGATTACGTGGGGTTGCTATTTTGGGCCCAAATGGCAGAAATGCCTCTTATTTAGCCAAGAAGCAGCATTGTAGGATGCCAATAAATTCTGGGGAAAATTACATTTTAAAGAGGAGAAGTTTGACATACATCTGGCTATGAAATGGAGCTGAACATATGGCAGCCCGGTAGGTAGGAAGCCGCTGAAATGCGATAGGTAGAGCTGAGAAGTGCCCCTGTGGTGCTTCAGGGCGCTTAGGGAGAGCTCATGTGGCGAAGCCCCTCCTCTTCCAGCAGAATGTAGAGTTCACGCCGAGCAAGGGACATTTAATTTAAAACTGGCCTTGCTTAGGAGTCCTTACCTCTTCCTGGCATCCTCCACCTCGAGGTGCTAAAAGTGACCCCGATATACAAAGGGAGACTCCAGAGCTCAGCACAAGCTTACCTTAACCACAATTCTGCCAACTCTATGAACACAGTTGGCTTGGAAGTGTAGAATCTTTGAGCTAGGGGGGGAAAAGTGAGAGAAGAATAAAATCTAAACAAAACCAGCTGAAGCGAAGAAACGAGTAGCATTCATCCAGGCACCGGCATTAATAGGACAGCCGGTGGTAACAGAAGGGGATGAATGAGGTGGGATAGGGCATGTGTCTACTTAAGTAGGAAAACTAAAAGACTAGTATATTTTGATATTTCCTAATGTTGTCCTGGGACTCAAGCTCCAGTTTTCCAGGCTTTCTCTTTTCTTGGATCACGTCCTCCACTACCCTGTCCTATTTCTGAATGTGCAGGGCAATGAAATTCTAGTGTAACAAGAGGTAGATTGGTTGACCAAACAAAGCCTACAGATTTTGCCTGTGAAACTATTGGTATAGAAAACTACCTCTACTATCTCAGATTGGCACCTTTTCTGTCCTAAAAAAGTAATCTAGGGGACTTACAAGTTAAATGACTTGCCGGGGTCACAACCAGTATGGTTGTGTGAGAAGCAGGCCTTGATCTCCAGACTTCTTGGTTCTGAGATTGACTCTCTACCTACTATACCACACTGCCTTTGACAAATAAGCTATGTCTTTTATTTGAAGCTGCCATCTCTGAAGCTCCCATCTCAGTATCCATGATGGGTAGACCTAAGAGCGAGGGGTTTAGATACTCAGACAGGGAGAAGACAGAAAGACTTCTATGTCTCCGTCTTTGGTTCTTCGTCTCTCTTCATTCATCTTTGTCTCTGTTCCCTCTTAACAAAAGGAGTGTTCATATACAATCACAGATTTTTAGAGCTATAGGCAATGTTTATAGGTCATTTAGATCTAGGAATGTGTTAGAGCCTGCTCAAACAAGCTCTTGAGAGCCAATTGTTAAATTCTTGGCGTGAGCATTTATACCTTGGAAATGGGCAAATTCCAAAAACCAGGGCTTGATTTATTATTTTGTTTATTTCCTAGACTTAAGAAAGTGATGAAGAAAATGTTGATACAGATTAAATTTAAAAATGTGTCGTATGCACATTTTTTTGAAAGCTGGTTGTTAAACACTTCCCAGAATAATGCTATTTAGATCTTATTTTGTAGATGAGAATGACGAAAGCCACAGAGTTTGTTATATGCCCCAGCTCACACAAGAAGTAAATGGTCAAGCTGGAATTCAATCAGTCAGCAAGCATTTATTAAAGACCTTTTATGAGCCAGGCACTCTGCTGGGCACTGGGGACACAAAGGCAAAAATGAAACAGTGCCTGTCCTCAAGGAGCTCACTTTTTTAGATATATTCCTGGTTCCTCTGAATCTCCTTATTATTCTGATATTATTTATTTTTAGTTCCTAAAGGCTCTTCTGGAGCACCCCCAGTTATAAGGAAATATGCGATCTTTCTTTTCTATGGAGAGCTTTAAGCTTGGCAAAGTTCCTTCTTATCAACTGAAAATTAATTCCTTGTCATTTCCACCTATTGGTCCTGGTTCTGGTCCATGTGGCCACACAGAACAAGTCTGCTTCCTCATTCACATGACAAGCCTTCAGATTTTTTAAAGCATTAATCATATTCTCTATAAGTCTTTTCTTCTGCAGGTTAAACTCTGCAGTATTAATACAATTTGATGACATGCAATGAAATACAGTATATATCTGTTAAATACCTTCTGGGTGTTCTTTGTCCAAGATCATGGAAGAAGGAAGGAAGGAAAAAAGGGAAGAAGAAAGGGAGGGAGGGAAGGAGGGAGGAAGGGAGGAAAGAAAAAAAGAAAGGAAGGAAGGGAAGGAGAAAAGAAGGAAGGAAAGGAAGAAGGAAGAAAGAAAAGAAGGAAAGAAGAGAGGGAGGGAGGGAGAAAAAAGAAAGAAGGGAAGGAGAAAGGAAGAAAGGGAGATCATCATGTTTATATCACTTAGGGAACTTGGTATGTTTTTTTATCAAATGCAAAAAAAAAAATACAAATTTGGTCTGTTTGCTTTTGTTGTATGAATACTGTGGTTTCTATTTGTGATCTTCCTGGTACATTTTATAATGTAATCCAGCAAACAGCAATGGTAAATATGCTGTCTTTTCCTCCTCTTCCCCTCCCTGCAATGAGCATTCAAGCAAATTCTTAAGCAATTCTTCCCGTCGGTGTTGTTCTTATGACAAGTGCTTGGAGTCTATAAAAGGAATCAGAAGTCCCACTGGGTTCTGTCTACACTCGGAGTGTCTGAGGCCTCAGAGATACTCTGTTTGCAAAGGAGCCTGGGAATTCGGATTGACACAACTGTCTCTCTCCCAGAAATCAGTTTGGGAGGCAAAGTCCATCAGTTTCACATCTAATGAAACATTCTTTGCTTCACCCCAGTATCAGCCTCCACCCTTACTGCCAATTACTTAAAGCAATGTTTGAATTCCAAAAGCCACATTTCTAGATAGGTTTCATCTCTTGAATTTTCTCAAAATTACAAATTCCCCTTAGTCATTTTAGGATCACATTTGTTTTTGGAATCTGTTTCTTTCTCTGTGCATTTGCCAAGCCTTCCTTGCTGACTATTTCAAAGGGACCCAGCATCCTGGTTCAGTCCCAGTTCTTGCTTCTTGGATTGGAGTCATCACTGGTTTTAAGCAATCAGGTTTAGGGGTCAGCTCAGGTAGCACCATGGGAAGTAGATTAAGAGTGGCAATGAGATAGACAATTTATCTTAAATGCTACCTGCACTCCTATCAGTCACCTGGGTACTTCAAGTAGACCTGCTTTTTGGCTGGGTTACCCAAATTAATTAGATTATATCTGGCTCAATTCTCTATGTCATCCTACATATATAAAAGGCCTCAATTATATTTATGTATGTTTATACATACATACATCCATACATACATACACACAAATATAAAAATATTCCTTATCTTAAGGATGGGACATTTCCCCATTGCATTTTCTTTTTCCAGAAGATTTGAGGGAGCAAATCCATCCTTGTGACTTCATGACAAAGGGCAATACTATGATTTAATATTCTTCAGTTACATATGCATCTCTAGGTAGATGACAATTAAATACATATATGTATATATATGTGTGTGTATGCATGTGTATATATACATATATGTGTATATGTGTGTGTATACACACACACAGAGTTCTGATTTCTTTCGTGAGGTCACTCATTGTAGTGGACAATTGCTGGATTTGAACTCAGCCTCAGTTTTTTAATCTGAAAAATAATGATACCTACATCACAGAGTCCTCCTGAAAATCAAATGAGACAATGTAAAACAGTTTGTAAAACTTAAAACACTCTGTAATTCCCAGGTATTGTTATCTTTTATCATTCCGCCCCCTCCCCCACCCCCTGCTCTTGTTTTTATCTCCAGATGTCAACTGGACATTTCTCCCTGGTTATCCAACTAACACCTAAAACTCAAGGTGTTCCAAATAAATCCATTAAACTCTCCTCTAAACCAACTCCTCTTGCTAAGTTTTTTCTATTCAACAATGCCAACATTCTTCCAGTCACTCAGGCTAGAAAATGGAGGATAATTTTTAATGAACTTAATCTTTTCCTTCATTTCTTCCATAAATCTTCACCAAGGCCCATTATTTCTCCCTTCAAAATGTCTCCCCTACTTCCTCAGGATTTCATAGCTGCACTCCTTGTCTGTGTCCTGAACACCCCAAGAAGGTTTTACTGCAGTAACCTCCTAACTGGTTTTCATGTCTCCAGTCTCTCTCTCTCCCGCAGATCATCCTGGGGATGCTGCCAGATTAATCTTTCTAAAACACTGCATCCACCCTGTCATTCTTCTTCCTGCAAATGATCCACAGACTGGAAATTCTGGAAAGAAACCCAAGCTAGACATGTCATCAAGCATCTCCAGTTGCCTGCTGGACCTCTCCATCTCACCATCATCTCAGATTCTGCAGGGCTATGGTCAACCTCACCCTCTTCTTTTCCTCCTCCCCCTGGTGGATCTCCCTCTCAGACTCTCTTCTTTATGTTAGCAGGGTTCTCCTCTCATCCATTGACACCTCAGTGTTATCTTTTTTGTCTTTATCCTTTTCCCAGTACACCTGCCAGTCATCGAGCTCTGTTACATCTTCTCTCATAAGGTTTGTCACACTTGTCATTTTTTCTCAGTTTCCATTGTCTGCCCCCTTAATTCAGGACTACATCGCATACCAATTTACTGTAATTATCTCTTGACTGGTCACAAATATTGCTGCCAGATTTACCTTCTTAAAGTATTATTTTTGTTGTGCCCATGTTTCCCTGCTCAGAAAACTATACTGTTTCTCCCTGTCTGGAGTACCAATTTCTCTTTCTGTCACTCAAGGCCTTTCATGACACTTGTTTCTTTCCTGTCCAGCCCTATCTTCCACTTTTCCCCTTTGGAGAAGAAAACACAGACAAGTAAAAACAAAATATAAACAAAGCACACAGAGTCATCCTATGTTTATTAAGTGGGATAGGCAGTGAAAAGGGTTTTGTGTGCTAAAAGCTTCTGAGCAGTCTGTTGTCACCTGGGCTTCAGTGTATTCAGGACCCTTCACCAGGACAAAGGAGATTCTAACTCCTAGTACCTATGAGAGGTTTGAGAAGTACTCTCCTTTGAAGACCAAATGTAGAATGTTAGAGCTGGGAGAGACTTGAAGACTAACTATTCTAATGCTTTTTAAAAAAAAATGTTACAAGAACCAAGACACAGATAGGACAAGTGAGATATAAACCATTGAACAGTAACTAAACATTGAAGGCAAACAGGTTTTCTTTCTTGAATCTTCTTTCCTCTCTTCCCTTCTCTTCCCCTCCCCTCCCCTCCCCCTTCCCCTCCCTCCCTTCCTTCCTTCCTTCTTTCCTTTCTCCCCCTCTCTCTTTCCCTCCCTTCCTCCCTCTTCCACTCCCTATCTGCCCTTAGTCTTCCATAATGTCAAAAAAATCACCAAACAACACAAGTAGAAAAGGGGGTAAAAAAAAGTATTATATATATAAAATATATATATATATCTGAAACTGTTTAGTATTTATTATATATAGCTTATGTAGGCTTCTAAGTATATAAATTCTGAATGTACTTCTACTTCTTAGAAATTTGAAGTACATAATAGGCTTCAGAGCTGTCCACACATCTAGCCTTCTTTTTGAAGGCTTTCTTTCATGTGAGTTGGTGGGAATAGGTTTGTTCAAGGATAGACCAGGATGCTTAGTAGGGCTTGACTGGACCTTGAATACCTTGGATAGAAGATAGGGAAAAGCATTCTGGTTATAGCCGATAACATGAACAGAGGCTCAGTGGGCAGATTGAACATGGTCTTTCCAGGTGGGACAGCCTGCCTATTTCGTTTACTACAGTAAAGGATTCAAATAGGGAATCAGCAGCAAATAAAGTGTAAAGGTAGATTGGGATAGATTGCAAGGACCTCAAATAGCAGGTGTTTGTGTTTGATCCCATCTAAATTGGGAGTTGGTGCAGGATTTTGCACAGAGGAGTCTTGTAATGAAAGTACTTCTGAATGATTGTGTGATGCTTGTTTATTGCTTGTGTGTCAGCAGGATAACTAGGCATCTTAAGGCAGTTATAGGTCAGATAAGGGACAATATGAAAATTTCCAGGAATGGTTTTATGGATGAGATAACTCTGCCATCTAACAGCTTGATGTTCTAGCGCCTCCACTAGTACAGATGAATATCAGAATTAGAGCTAAAGGGAGCTTTGAGATCATATGCAACATTGGTTCTTACCCTGGAGTACAGTGGGAGTAGGGGGGAGTGTGACTTTTTTTCTAGTGATATTTTTTTCATTTTATTTTTAATTTATGAAATAACACAAGCATTTCCATAACATAGTAGAATTTTTTGGGTTTTTTTTTTTTGTTTTTTTTTTTTAGGCAATTGGGGTTAAGTGACTTGCCCAGAGTCACACAGCTCGTAAGTGTCAAGTGTTTGGTCTGAGGTCACATTTGAACTCAGGTCCTCCTAACTTCAGGGCCGGTGCTCTATCTACTGCTCCCCTGAGCAACATAGTAGAATTAAAAAAAAAAGATGATTGCACAGGAAACTACAAATCAATTATACACAACTTAAAGTAGTAATTAATTCAATATAACTTGTTTCCTTTGTGATCTTCTGCACTTCATTTGATGAATTTGATAACATTCTGAAGAGCCTATTGGTTACACCCAACTGCCAGAGGGGTTCGTGACACAGAAAGGGTTAAATACTCTTGCTCTAGAGCCAAGATGGCTGACTCTCTCATCTTATAGCCAAGGAACCAGAGGGTTAAAGAGTGGCTATGACTTGTACAAGAAAAGTCTCAGACAGAAAGGAGCAGAGCCAGGATTCAAATCCAGGTATATTTTGACTCCAATTCCAGTGTTCTTTCTATTGTACTGTGCTGTGTTTTCCAACCACGTGAAGAGAAAACTGAAGCTCAGGGGGAAGTTAAGTAGGAAGGATGTTTCATCATCTAATCTCCTAGATTAAGGTTCATTATTACAAATACTCAAAGTTTGGCTCTTTTTAAAGAGTTATTTTCAGGGGATAGCTAGGTGGTGACGTGGATAGAACATGGGGCCTGGAGTCTGGAGGACCTAACACTTATTAGCTATGTGAGCCTGGGCAAGTCACTTAACCCTGATTGCCAAAGAAAGAAAAAAAGAAAGAAAGAAAGAAAGAAAGAAAGAAAGAAAGAAAGAAAGAAAGAAAGAAAGAAAGAAAGAAAGAAAGAAAGAAAGAAAGAAAGAAAGGAAGAAAGAAAGAAAGGAAGAAAGAAAGGAAGAAAGAAAGGAAGAAAGGAGGGAAGGAAGGAAGGAAGGAAGGAAGGAAGGAAGGAAGGAAGGAAGGAAGGAAGGAAGGAAGGAAGGAAGGAAGCATTGTTTTCATTTACATTATTGAAATTAGATTTGAGGGGCAAGGAGATTTAGTGGATAGATAGCCAGTATTGCAATTAGAAACCTGAGTTCAAGCACTGCCTCTGACATACAGTGACTGTGTGACACTGTGTACCAAATTTATCCTCTCAGTCCTCTATCAAGACTCAGACTGCAAATTTCAGAGAAGGGGCTGACGTGAACTGGTAGAAGGACTTTCTGCAACTAGGAGTTCCTGATACTCAAGAAATCACAGGTCTAATCGCTTCCATCATGTATATTGTTTTCTTGGTTCCATTTCATTGACTTTGCATTGGTTCATAAAGTTATCCTATGGTTTGTTTTTAACTACTCATAGTCATCATTTCTTAAGATACCATAGAGTGCCAGGAATAGAGTCATGAAGACTCATTTTCCTGGGTTCAAATCTGGCTTCAGACATTTACTAGCTATGTGACCCTGGGCAAGTCACTTAATCTCTATTTGCTTTAATCCACTCCAGTATCTTTGCCAAGGAAACCCCAAATGGGGTCATGAAGAGTTGGACATGAATGAAAATGACTGAACAACAACAAATAGATATAAATAAATCCTTTTTTCTCTGTCTTTATCCTCCTTGAGGTATATGTTGAGTAATAGGATTGCTGGTTCAAAGGGCATGAATAGTTTAGTAACAGGTTTTTGGTTTTTTTTTTTGCTTGCTTATTTTTGCAAAATTCCCAATTATTTTCCAAAACAACTGGGAGAATTCATAGCCCCACAAATAGTGTATTAATGTGGCTGTTTTCCATAGCTCCTGCAATACTGAGTACTACTTTAATAAGTATGAGGTGAAATTGTGGAGTTATTTTTGTTTGTTTGTTCACATGTATTCTACTAGTAAAGATATGTAGCATCTTCTCCTGTGGCTATTGATATTTTTTGATTATTCTTTTGACATTTGAAATCATCTCTTTTGACTACTTATTTTGGGGATATGGCTCTTTTCTTATATATTTCTGTCAATTGCTTAGATATCTTGACATTAAAATGTCAATGCAAATTGTTTTTTACATACAGCAGCTTTTCTTCTTAGTCTAGCTACAGTGGTTTTGTTTGAGGAAAAGCTTTAAAATTTTAGTTAATTGAAAAATTCCTTTTAATTTTTTTATGATCATCTTTATGTCATTACATTTTAGGTCATAATTGTGAAAATTATTTCTATTGTCTAGTTTTTTAAAGTACCACCCCTTCTACCCTTACTTTCTCAACTCCTACTCATACTGGAATGTTGGTTCCCCCAAAGTGGAGTTCCGCCCTCAGGATTCTAGAAGAAAACATGGGAGTTTTAGGTTCTAACATTATTGTCCCATCCAGTGTGCTCCCAACTGTGGATCATCCAGATGATATCATTTAGAATTTACAAAGGGATATTTATTGAGGAGGTGAAAAGGACAGAATTTAGAGAAACATCTCCTGACTGGGGATTCACTCTTCCCCTTGCACATACAAGGTCCCTGGGGAATGTGGGCTCAAATTTGAAGTACAGAGGAAGTCGTACACATATCTAGGTAGCACGTGGGGCTGAGGAGTCCTTTTTCCCCTTCATAGAGTTTCTGCCAAGTTTGATTCTGGGTGTAATGTTGGGTGTAATGTATGAGTCACTCTCTTGTTCAGCTTTATGGGTTTCTTGCAAGATGTGATGCATTAGTGAACAGACCCATCTACTACTGAGCTGGTTGAAGCAAATCTCTTGACTGTTGTGCTGGCTCCTCCCCAGTCTCAGATACTACTTCTCTGGCTGTAGTTCTTAATAAAATCTCTGATGGCTTTGATGAATTTCCTAGTCTTTCTGGTCTCCTGGGCAAACACCTGTCAGTGTATGCATTTGCCTACAATGAAGAAAGAATAAATATATACAGAAAAGAGATGCCATGTGTTCATGGACACATGGTGGGTAGGCAGGAGCTGGAACAGCTACAGCTCTTTCCTCACCAGGTGCCTCACAGCAGTTTTTGCCTCACTCACCACCAAGAAATAAAATTACAAAAAGGATTGGGGGAGGGGCACATTAATTTTTTTATGTAAGAATTCATTTCCATCTCTGTTTCCTAAGTCATCAATCCATTCAGCTCCTCAGCCAATAAGAAGTTTTCTCATCACCACATAACGCCAGTTCCCTAGCCCCTTTTCTCTTACTCCATACCCCTCACTCCTCACAACCCCCACCATTAGACTAGAACTAACAATGGAATATTGAACATACTTTATATAACTTACTAGGAAAGGCAAATCTGAGCAGGCTCTAAGGACTGTGCACTCATTAGCCAATTCCCATTTAAATGATGTCATATTTGATAGGTAGTTTATTTATTTGGAGTTCCCAATATATTGTGCTAAGGAGACATCTTGGTACTATAGGAAAAGTACCATCTTTAGAGGCAAAGGACCTGGGTTCAAACTCTACCTCTGATATTTCCTAGCTATGTTCCTTTGATTAAGTCACTTAATATCCCTGGGCCTCAGTTTCCTACTCTGTAAAATGGGAAGTGGGGAGAGATTATGCTATATGACCTTTGAATCCTTTCCAGTTTGAGACCTTTAGAACTCTGCTGTTCTAAACCCAATTTCTACCAAACTTCCCTTCAATTTTCCAAGCAGGTCTTGTCAAATAAGGAGTCCTTTCTGCAATAGCTTATGCTCTCTGGCATACTGAACACTGGGTTTCTATATTCAGTTGTATATGGTTTTTGTTTGGTACAACGTAGGCTCCTTGAAGTCAGGTCCTGCCTCATTTTCGTATTTGTTTTTCCAGCACCTAGCACGGTATCTGGTACATAGTGAATGCTAAATAAAGGCTTATATATTGATCAATTGGGAGGTCACCATCTCTGATATTTACTACTGGTTTGAGCTTGAGCAAACTACTTAAACTATTAGCATTTCTATGATAGAATCCTATAAATTATCCTACAAATATTACCAAGCACTTACTGAACGCTTGACTAGTTTTCCTCAGTCTTATCATTTTTTGATATCTTTGAATGAATAAGAACTGAACATGCCATCTCCTTAATTCTTATCTCAGTATTATATCTGAAAGGAGTAAGCATGATACATTGGAAAAAAAGTACTGAATTTGGAATAAAAAAACAACAACATAGATTCAAATTAAAATTCTGCCATATTCTACCTGTGTGACCTCAGGCAAGTCACTAAACCTCTCTGAACCTCAATAGTATCCTCATGTATTAAAATGAGGGAGTTAGACTAGATGTGCCCTAAGTTTCCTTCCAGTTTTAAATCTAGGCTCCTATAAGAGTACAGACCTGGAGGGACCATAGGGCAGAGAACAAGAAGACTCATGAAGGAGAGTAGATAAGACATTTTACATCCTTATAGGAGGTAAAAATTAATAACACTTATTACTATATACATGCACATATGAGAGTTGGACAGGATCTCATAGACCATCTAGTTTAACCTTCTCAGTTGACAACTGGAGAAACTAAGGCCCAGAAAGAGAAAGTGATTTCCTTTAGGTCACACATCTAATACGCAGAAGAAGCCAGTCACCCCAGGCCCACGTCCAGGTCTTTGTCTCTTCTGCCAAGCTGTCTCGTGGGAAACAATAAAACTGTGGAATTTCTTGCGTAGCAGTTGCCTATACTGTTCTTTTGTTGTTGCTGTTAATTTTTATATCAAGGTTAAGCTTCATATGTGAACGCTTATCCAAAGTGAGTTTATCTCTGCCCATCCAAACCTCTTTGTTCTGGAAAGAGGCTTGGACTCTGATGAGGTCAAGCTTTCCGTACATATTTCCAAACCCAAAAGATTCAACAAAGCTCCATTTCACTTTGGAATCAGTATCTTCACTCAGTTTCTCAACCGCATAAGCCCCATGAGGGTGCTTCTCCCATCCTTACTGCCCCTGATCGTGGCTACTTCCTCTTTTGGTTCCAGAAAGAAATGCCATGAAATAAACAGCATATGTACTTTCTGGTCTGATCATTTTTGAATCTCCAAGAAGCTGCAGTTTCATGTGAGTTTCAATTAACCTTTGGCCTTCAGCATGCTCAGGTGTGCCATCATAAGTCAGGGGAAGCCTTCTGATTAGTCTCTGCCTTGAGGGGAAGAGAAAGGGCCAAAGGGAATGCACCCCCACAGAATTTATTTGCTGGTGTACGTGGGCTATGTTCTGTGCCTATGACTTTAAGTTTGTTGTTAGTAGATTTTGTGAGGTGCCACATGAATAGAAACTATTCTTCAGGCGGAGAGCAGTTTAGAGGTAGAAGAGACCTTAAGAGGCACCCAATCCAACCATTCCTGAATCTGAACACTCTCTACAATACCCCTGACAACAACAACACAACAATAATTAGCCTTTATATAGTGCTCAAGATTTGTAAAGCACTTTCCAAGCATTAACTCACTTGATTCTCATAACAACCATAAGAGGTGCTATTATTAGCACCACTTTACAGTTGGGAAAATTGAGGTAGAGTTTAAGTGACTTCCCCAGGGTCACACACTAATAAGTGTCTGAAGCTAGATTTGAACTCAGATCTTCCTGACTCCAGGCCCAATAGTCTATCCACTGTACCACCAGCTGGGAGTAGAGGTGGCCCAGGTAGTTAGTAGTAGGTCCAGGAATTTGAATCCAGGTCACCCAGTATTCCAAATCTATTATTCTTTCTGCTGCACTAGACTGCTTCCTCAGCTTCTTAGCAGGCTGCATTTAGAGGACAGAAGATATTCTGACTTTTCTGATGTCCAGAGAATGTGTAGGAGAGTATATATGGGGGTGGTATGTTGAAACTGTATTGTGGAGGGCCTTGGATGCCATGCTGAGAGAATGAGAAGTCATTTAGGAAGGAAGACAAAGGAGTCACTTGGATTATCACTTGACCCAAATCACAGGTCTGATCATGCCTTAAGGTTCTTCTCCCCAAAATCTTAAATAGAGAACCAAATGAAGGCAGCATGTTGCAGTGAAAATAAAGCTAGATTTGGAATCAGAGGGCCTCTGACACTATGGAACATTGAAAAGTCATTTAACATCCTTGTGCCTCAATTTTCTCATTTGTAAAATGAGGAATAATTTGGAACTATGCCCAAAGGGCTATAAAGCTGTGCATACCCTTTGACACAGCAATAGCACTTTTAGGACTGTATCCCAAAGAGTCATAACAATGGGGAAAGGACCACACCTACACAAATATTTATAGCAGCTTTTTCTGTGGTGGCAAAGAATTGGAAAGTGAGGGGATACCCATCAATCGGGGAATGGCTGAACAAGTTGTGGTATATGAATGTAGTGGAATACTATTGTGCTATAAGAAATGATGAGCAAGCAGACTTTAGAAAAATCTGGAAAGACTTATATGAACTGATGCTGAGTGAAGTGAGCAGAACCAGGAGTGCATTGTACATGGTAATAACCACATTGTGCTATGACTAACTTTGATAGACCTTAGCTCTTCTTAGCAATGCAAGGATCTAAGACAACTCCAAAAGACTCATGATGGAAAATGCTGTCCACATCCAGAAGAAGAACTGTGGAGTCTGAATGCATATTGAAGCATGTTATCTGCTCTCTCTCTGTTTCTCTCTTTTTTTGTTTCTTCTTTCTCGTGGTTTCTCTCATTGGTTCTAATTCTTCTTTACAATATGACTAATGTGAAAATATGTTTAATATGAAAGTATATGTAGAGCCTATATAAGATTGCATGCTGTCTTGAGGAGAGGAAAGAGAGGAGAAGGGGAAACATTTAGAACTTAAAATGTTATGGAAGTGAGTTTTGAAAACTAAAAATAAATAAATAAATATATATGTATATATATATATATATTTTTTTAAAGTAAAATGAGGAGTTTTGACTTCAAGGTCCATTCAAACTCTCAATCTATAGTCTGTGCTTTAGTATCCTTTGGTCTATGATTTGTAACTTATCATTTAAGACTCTTTACAATATCACTCCAATCTTCTTCTCCAGCCTTATTTCCAGCCTACTAACCTTCATAAACTCTTTATTCTTGGGAAATAAAATGACTCATTGTTTCCCTAATATATCTGTGCTTCCATGGCTCTGAACGCTTGTTAAAACTATCCCCTCCTCTTGGAATATCTTTCTCCACCTTCTTGTCCCCCAGCTAAGGTCCACTTGTTCAATTAAGACTTTCTACAGACCCACATCAGACACTTCCATGAAGCTTTCCTTCAACCATACTCCCCAAAGTCAAGAAGTTATTTCTCTTCACTTTTAGATGCTATATAATCCAAAAGCACATATATTTTAGTTTTATTACCCTTTGTTTAATATCACCTTTCTCAAGTCCTGAAATAAATCAAAATCATGAGTTGAGGTATAAAACGTCTTTAATTGAGAAAACAGGTCAGCAAACCCGCCACCCTGGGGGATATCCAGTGGATTCCCCAACCAAAGAGACCCATGAAAAAGTTTTTAGAGTTTTAGGAGAAGAGAAGGAGGAGACAGGATGAGGTAGCAAGGCCTGGTTATGAGATCCCAGTGGCCATTGGCAATACAGGCAAGGAAAGCCATTTCATTCTGGCTGTTTTGCCTTTCATGCCATGAATCCCAATGGAAGGGGGCAAGGACACTAGAAGCTGAGATCCAGCTTGACCTGGGCTCCCCACTAGGCAACATCCCTGGGTGGGGGGGGGACCTAAAGTGTGGTTCAGCTCAACCTAGTCTCATTATCTTGGGGGTAAGGACATTCTGCAATTTTAACATTGTCATGATGACTAAGAGGTTTAGGCAGTCCATATCACAATCAGTATTAACAATTTTCTGTCATTACATTAACAATTATATTAACACTTTTGTCACCTTCATTTCTGAATATATCTCCCTACCTCAAGCAACTCATGTAATAACAACAACACAAAAAAAAATCCAGTAAAACTATCCAACACATTAACTGAATCTAACAGCATAAGCAGTGTTCCATAACCACAGTTTCTTCCCCTGTGAAGAGAGCTAAATTAAAAAAATATTTACGTGAACACTTCAGGGAATTCACTATTCATGCTAAAGGAGACTGGACTGTGTTAATTGTCTACTATGTGCCAAGAACTGTTTTAAGGGATGGGTGTACAAAGGTGAAAAGAAAAAAAAAGTCCCTGCCCTCAAGGTACTTATCTTCTCCCTGGAATACCCCATGCAGTATGTAAACAGGCAAGTATATTCATGAGGATTTGAAGAGGAGGGTATGAGCACCCATAACAACGAGGATCAGAAAAGGCTTCCTAGGGACTTTTTATAAGAATTACCCCTCTTAAGTAGAATGAGAGAGAGAATATGTGTTTGTGAATGTGCCTTAACTCCCTAACAAGACTGGAGTTTCACTGAAGACAAGGACTACGTTTCATTGGATTTTAGAATCCCAGATTTAGAGACGGAAGAGAATTTTGAACATAACTAATCCAAACCTATTATTTTATAGTTGAGGAAACTGAGTCACAGAAGGGTTAACTGACTTGTCCAAGGTCATACAGGTAGTTCCATTTTGAACCTAGATTCTTTGTCTTTAAATCTAGTTCTCTATCAACTATATATCTTGTTTTTTCTCCTTTATCTTAGTGTTTTCTTTGGCATCTCAGAAGGCATACTGTGTGTCACGGTTAGGCAATCTGTGTTGATTAACTCACTCAGTGAATTGTATGAATTAAAATAATTATTTCATTATAAATTAATTACTTAATATAAGAAGTTTTAGCAGAGAAATTCTAGGATTGGAGCTTTAGTAAACTTACTCTAGTAGTTTGTATGCTAAAGTGGAGGGGCAATTTGTCCTTTATTTAAGATAGTATGTTACGTACTTTGCAAACCGTAAAATACTATATAAATGTTAGCCATAATTGCTACAACTATTACTACTACTGCTGCTGCTGCTGCTGCTACTACTACAATGATAAAGTGAACATTTATTAAATGCTTACCATGTGCCAGTCACTTTTTTTTATTAATTAATTTATTTTTAGTTTTCAATAATCACTTCCATAAGCTTTTGAGTTTTAAGTTTTTCTCCCCCTCCCTCCTCACCTCCCACGGGGCTGTGCAATCTGATATAGGCTCTACATATACATTCCTATTAAACTTATTTTCATATTATCCATGTTGTAAAGAAGAATTAGAACCAATAGGAGGAACCACAAAAAAAAGAAACAAAACAAAACAGAAGGAAAAAAAAGAGCAAGTAATATGCTTCCATCTGCATTCAAACTCCATAGTTCTTTCTCTGGATGTGGATAGCATTTTCCGTCATGAGATTTTTGGAGACATCTTAGATCCTTGCATTGCTGAGAGGAGTTAAGTCTATTGAAGTTAGTCATTGCACAACGTGGCTGTTACTGTGTACAGTGTTCTCCTGGTTCTGCTCACTTCACTCAGCACCAGTCCAAACAATTCTTTCCAGGTTTTTCTTAAGTCTGCTTGCTCATCATTTCTTCTAGCACAATAGTATTCCATTATATTCATACACCACAACTTGTTCAGCCATTCCCCAATTGATGGACATCCTATCAATTTCCAATTCTTGGCCACCACAAAAAGAGCTGCTATAAATATTTTTGTACATGTGGGTCCTTTCCCCTCTTTTATGATCTCTTTGGGATACAGCTGTAGAAGTGCTATTGTTGAGTCAAAGGGTATGTACATTTTTATAGCCCTTTGGGCATAGTTCCAAATTGCTCTCCAAAATGGTTGGATCAGTTCACAACTCCACCAACAATGCATTAGTGTTCCAATTTTCCCATATTTTCTCCAGCATTTATCATTTTCCTTTTTTGTCCCATTGGCCAACCTGACAGGTGTGATGTGGTACCTCAAAGTTGTTTTAATCTGCATTTATCTAATCAATAGTGATTTAGAGCATTTTTTCATATGACTATAGATAGCTTTAATTTTTTCATCTGAAAACTGCCTGTTCATATCCTTTGACCATTTATCAATTGGGGAATAACTTGCATTCTTCTAAATTTGACTTAGTTCTCTATATATTTTAGAAATGAGGCCTTTATCAGAGACACTGGTTGTAAAAATTCTTTCCCAGTTTTCTGCTTTCCTCCTAACCTTGGAAGCATTGGCTTTGTTTGTGCAAAAACTTTTCAATTTAATGTAATCAAAATTATCTATTTTACATTTCATAATGTTCTCTATCTCTTGTTTGGTCATAAATTCTTCTGTTCTCCATAAATCTGACAGGTAAACTATTCCTTGCTCTCCCAGTTTGCTTACAGTATCAGCCTTTATAACTAAATTGTGTACTCCTTTTGACTTTATTTTGGTATATGGTGTAAGATTTTGGTCTCTGCCTGGTTTCTGCCATACTCTTTTCCAGTTTTCCCAGCAGTTTTTGTCAAATAGTGAGTTCTTATCCCAGAAACTGGGGCCTTTGGCTTTATCAAACAGTAGATTATTATAGTCATTGACTATTGTGTCTTGCACATCTAACCTATTCCACTGATACACCACTCTATTTCTTAGCCAGTACCAAGTAGTTTTGATGATTGCTGCTTTATAATACAATTTAAGATCTGGAATAGCTAGGCCGTCTTCCCTAGCATTTTTTCTTCATTAGTTATCTTGATATTCTGGATCTTTTGTTCTTCCAAATCAATCTTGTTATTATTTTTTCTAGCTCTATAAAATAATTTTTGGTAGTTTGATTGGTATGGCACTGAATAAGTAAATTTACTTAGGTAGAATTATCATTTTTATAATATTAACTCAGCCTACCCATGAACAACTGATGTTTTTACAATTATTTATATGTGCCAGTCACTTTGAAAAGCACTGGGGGACACAAACAAAAAGAAAGACACTTCCTGTCCCCAAAGAGCTCTCAGTCCAACAAGGGAAGGCCACCAATCACCAAATGACTAAAAATGATTGTCACAAAATTACAAAAACCAAAAGAAAGCCAAAAAAGAGGGAGGACAACAGGGTATCCCAGATGCAGGGGCATAATGACAATAACAATAATTATCTTTGAAGAGGTTTATCTCCATTGTTCTAACAAACTAAGATAAGGTCATCAAGCTCATGATCATTCCTTTGACATGCTTCATGTTTCTCTTCTTAGTCCTATCTGAGGGTTCTCTTTCTAAAGTGAAAAGTCACATAATCATAGAAGGTGAAAACTGAGAATTGGGTCTATGTGACCCCTCAACGTGGACAGTACCCATTGGAACATTTGGGCTAGCCTCTTCACAAGACCAGCAAGACCAGAAACTTAAAACCCAAAGCCAGTTACTGCTGCAAGTGTGGCCTGTTAGAAGGAGCCCTGAGAGGTCAGAGGTCAGAGAGATTCGGGAGAATTTGCTCAGTGAAATTGTTTAAAAAGGACCCATTTCTAGCTGTTGCCAGACACAAGGGTCTTCACCGAGGCCCAGGCTTCATCCTTCAACACAAAAATAGCCAGTGATGGGAGTGGACATACCTCCATCAGACCTAACTATTTATAGGGACATGATTGAGAAGGCCCAGAATTTGGGAACATTCAGGCAGTAACTAGCAGAGTTGAATTTATCCCAGATGCTCTGCTCCAAATTAATTGCTTATTTCACAGCATCATAGCAACACCAAATGATTGACTGATAGGGAGGAATCATTATGTCATGTCTCTGTAATGGGGAGTAAAAATGAACTCATTTTTAACTTTTAGTTTAGGAAAGCTGTGTGGAATTCCTTCTATATCGGGAGAGGCAAAGAAGCAGGGATCTTCTTTTGGGGGACTTGCATGGCAGAATCTTTGATGGAATAGTAAAGAGAGTTTTTTTTTTGTGAAGACCAGATTTGACATGCATGCTACACTTCATTATATTTGAAATTTAATGTTTCATAGGACTATCCTGTTCTTGTTCAATGAAGACCTATTAAAATGGACTTGAATGATGCCTGCCTAATATTGAAATAAAACATGGCAACTGTTTGGGTTAGGTTAAACATGTGTTAGGATGTTTTGGGTTGGTACTAATAATTCTTCAGTTCAAACCTGGAAATGAGGATTTGGATACTTAATAATTAATTAAGAGCTAACACTTCTATTTATTTATTTGCAAATTGGGGCACATGAATACAATGGTATATTATTATTGTGCTATAAGAAACAACAGATATAATGGATGCAGAGAGGCACAGAAGGACTTACATGAAATGATGCAAAGTAAAGTAAGTAGAGCCAAGAAAACAATATACACAATTACTAAATTAATAAAAACAGCTACCAAATAACTGAAAATGAATGTTGCAAAATTACAAAGAACAAACTTGGCTCCATTGAAGATTGCTGAGGTAGAAGGCTAAGGGTATGAAAGATTGAATAAAAGATTGAATATATTTTCATATATATTTGATGTATTGATGGTTTTTTCTCTTATTCCTCTTTTTCTAATTTCCTTACCTTTTTTTTTTGTAATAAGTGGTAGCTGTCTGGGAAGGGAGAGAAATAGAAAGATACAAGGAAAATCTAGGCAATGAAAGAACAGAGACATCAATAAAAGTCTATTAAAATAATTAATAGCTGACATTCATAGCTCAATTTAGGGTCATAGATCATAGATTTTAGAGGTAGCAGGGATCTTAGATTCATATGAAGGAAGAAAAGGTCAAGAATCTCAAGGGTAATGATGAAAAAAAAAGTGGGAAGGAAAGAGGTATATAAGTACCAGATCTCAAACTGTACTACAAAGCAGTAATCATTAAAATAATTTGGGGTATTGGTGAGACATTAAAGTAATTTAGGGTACAGAAACACACAGAGACAGAGAGAGATGTGTGTGTGTATGTGTGTGTGTGTGAGAGAGAGAGAGAGAGAGAGAGAGAGAGAGAGAGAGAGAGAGAGATTTGATAAAACCTAGTTATTGGGGGAAAGACTCACTATTTGACAAAAACTGCTTGGAAAATTGGATAGCAGTCTGGCAGAAATTAGCTTTATACCAACACTTCATACCATATACCAAGATAAACTCCAAATGGATATATTGACTAGACATAAAAGGTCATGTCATAAACAAATTAAAAGAACAAGAAGATATTGTCTTCCAGATTTGTAGACAGAAGAGTTCATGACTAAAGTCATAGAGAGGATCACATCAAATACAATAAACTTTTTTGACTTTATAAAATTTAAAAGTTTTTGTATAAATGAATGCATTGTAGCAAAAATCATGAGAGAATTTCCCCAAGTTTTTGGAGGGAAGTCTTTGTCATATATTTCTTTGATAATGGTCTCCTTTCCAAGATAGATAAGAAACTGATTTAAATTTATAAGATTAAGAATCATGCTCCCAATAGATAAATGGTCAAAGAATAAGAATAGGCAGTTTTCAAAGGATAAAACCCAAGCTATTGCAACCATATCAAACATTCTATAAATCACTAATAATTAAAGAAATACAAATTAAGGCAATTTTGAGTTTCACAAAAAAAGAAGAAAATGATAAATGTTGAAAGGAAATCAGGTATACGCTAGTGCACACTTGATGGTGCTATGAATTGACTGAGTCATTCTGGAAAACAATTTGAAACTATGCCCAGAAAGTTACCAAACTGCATATCCTTTGATCTAGCTATGCCACTACTGGGGCCTATAACCCAAAGAAATAAAAGGAAGAGAAAAAAGGTCAATATAGACAAAAATACATATAGTATCTTTCTTCATGATAGTCACAAATTAGAAATTAAGATCATGTTCTCTTAGCGGGGTAATGTAATAGAATATCATTGTTCCATAAGAAATGATGAAGTAGATGATTTCAGAGGAAAATGGGAAGCCTTTTATAAACTGATTCAGAGTTAAGTTAGAACTAGGAGAGCAATTTATAAAACGATAACATTACAAAGAAAAATAACTTTGAAAGACTTTAGAATTCTGATCGATGTTTTGATAAACCACGAGACCAAAAGAAAGAAGGAATGTGCCACTCACCCCACTCACCTCTTGAAAGAAGAGGTAATGAATTTAAAATACAAAAAGAGAAAAGCATTTTCAGACATGGCTAATGTAGGAATATTTTCTGCTAGACTATGCAGTTTTATAGAGAGGAATTTGTTTTGTGTCATCTTTTTTATTTTAAAAAAATTTCATTTGTTCAATCGAATAGGGGATAGTGGGAGAAACAGCCTGATTTTAAAATACTTATTATTTGAAAATTAAAATAATAAAAAATTAATGTTTATAAGGAATGGCTCACCAGAGGAGTAAGAAAGGGAGAAAACTATGTGATGTAAAAACAAAAGCCTACTTAAAATTAATAAATGATATTCATAACTCAATTTAAGGTAATACATTATAGAATCTAGAATTTATAGGGATCTTAGATTTCATCTAGTCCAAACCCATTAATTTATAGATGAGAAAACTGATGTTCAGAGAGTTCTAATGATTTTCCCCAAGTTTGCAAAGCGCATTATATACATTGTCTGATATAAGCCTCGCAATAATCCCGAGTTAGGTAGTTACAAGCAGCGTTATTTCCATTTTACAGATGAGGAAACTGAACCCAGGGAGGTTATAGGATTTGGCCAAGGTCACAGAGCTAATAACTGTTGGAGGTGGGTTTCCAACTTCAATTCGAGCAGCCTATCCATGATGCCAAGCTGTTGTATTCATCTTTAGATACAATTTTACCTCTCAAGGAAGTATTGTTTAACATGCATCTATGGAGAATTTATTAGAATTGAAATGGAAATGTTTTCAAGATTTTATTAAGAGATATATTCATCTTGAACAACTTCTCTCCCTCCTGGGTGTTCATGAATGTGGGCTGGAAGGGCGGGTTGGGAGTTGAGTTTTGATATATGTGGTTCCTAGGAGGTGGTATCAAGGGAGATATTTTTCAGTCAAAGGCTCCATGAATGCAGGGTTTTTTAAAGTCTACAGGCAGCAGTGTATGCTGGTGATGAAAAGGGCTGCAAGGAAAAGTCTGTTCAGTAGTTATTGAGAAAATTAGTGGCACTTGAGGTTACTTATAAAGAACTGCCTTCAGTATGTTGAGCAGAAAAATAATCAGTGTGTTCTTTCACATCTGATCCAAAATCCAGATATTTGTGTTCCAGGACTAGGCTAGGCCTGGTCAATGATCTGCAAAGCATCATGCTAATGAAACCCTGACATTTTCTTCTAAGGTAGTTCTAAGGTTTAGTGAGAAGAATACTGAGCTTAGAGTAACGAGGGACTTGATTTCATGACCCCACCTTTTTGTACTACTAGATGCTAGTTGTGTAATGGTGGACAACTCACTTAATTTCTCTGAACCTCAATGTCTTCAACAGAGGCACATACTCTACTAGGTTGTTGCGACAGTCACAAGAGATAATGTGTGTAATGTCCTTTTTAAACATTATGGCATTAATGAAACATCAACCATTACTATCCACCCATTAATGGTGGATAATAAGAAATGGTGCAAGGTTTTGGGATCAAGCCACCTCATCTCAGCTGTTTCCTTTATTGGTCTCCACCCCAAACTCTCCCTTAAAGTCATAGAGAAGAAACAACACCTTGCCATATCTCAAGGTGTATAATGGGACAGGAAATCTGGTGCTGGGAGAACCTGAGGATCATAGATTTAGAGATGGAAACCACCTTATATATGATTTGGTCAACCTTATCATTTTATAAAGGAGGAAACTGAGACCAAGAGAGGCTAAGTGACTTCTAGTTAGTAAGTCATAGATGTACTAAGTGCTATCAAATTACTCAACTGTTTTGACCAGGTCCACTAAAAATCCTGTTATACAACCACAACTGGGCTCTCACTGCTGCTAGGCAATCCTACTTACTATCCTACTCCACCCTGTGGACCTTCCAAATCTTTTTTTTCTTCCTCAAACCTCTCATGACTCTCCTTCCCACTACTATCTGAGCTGAGAACCTTGTCTCATATTTTATAGAAAAAAATCAGGCCATTTACCTTGAACTCGCTCTTCACTTCTTTTCCTCATCTCATGTCTTTTGCCACTATCTCCTCCTTCGCCCGTGTCTTACATGAAGATGTGGTCCTACTCCTTGCCAAGGCAAACCCTTCTACCTGCACAAGTGATACTATTACATCCTGTCTTCCCTAGCAGACTGTCCCCTTTATTATCCCTGCTCTCTCACTTTTGTGTAATTTCTGCCTGTCTACTAGCTCTTTCCCTGCTGCCCATGTCTCCATTATCTTCAAAAGACCTTTGCTTGATCCTTCCATTCTCGAAAACTATCATCCTATATTTGTATATCTCCTCTGCCCTTTGCAGCACAACTCCTTGGGAAGGCCATGCCCAATAGATGACACCATTACTCACTTCTTAATCCCTTATAATCCAGTTTACTACCTCATCATTGCTTTGAAACAGCTCTCTTCAATGTTACCAGTGATCTCCTAATTGCCAAATCCAATGGTCTTTTCTCATTCCTCTTCTTTCTGACCTCTCTGTAGCCTTTGACACTGCCAATCAACTTCTTCTCCTTGATACTCTCCCCCAGGTTTTTGGGACACCACATTCTCTTGGTTATTCCTTCTATCTATTTGACCACCCCTTTTCAGTCTCCTATACTTGATCTTTATCCAGGTCATGCCTACTAACTGTGGGCATGCCACAAAGCTCTGTCCTATGCTCTCTTCTCTTCTCCTTCTACACTATCTCACTTGGTTATCTCATCAGTTCCTTTTTTTAATATGAATTTTACAATGATTAACAAATGTGAATATTTCACTATACAAAAAACAACAAAAAAAGATTTTTAGATGATTATCTTCTGTTGCATAAGTTTTTAAAGTAGGTTTTAAATTTGACATGGTAGTAACAAAATTAATAACCTTATTTGTACCTGTTCTGTACTTTATCTTCTCATCTGTGTGTTTTATTGTTTTATTGATGCTCTATTCTTTTTTTTTCTAACATTACCTACTAATTCATCTCCCCAGTAGAGCCTCTGCATTATAACAAAAAAACAATAATCTACTACAATGAATTAATCCATTAGCCACGTTTGAAAATGCATATCTCCTTCTACATATCTAGTGCATCCCCTGTCTGCAAAGAGGTAGGAAGCATGCATCATCTGAAGGTGTGATTGCTTTCTGTATTCATTGATCAGAGTTTTGTTGCATTTCGGAATTGCTTTCTTCTATGTTATTATGGTCATCAGTGCTTTTAATTTTTTTTATTTATTTAAATTGTAATTTATGGAATAAAATGAACATTTTTATAAAATAGTATAATAGTATAATAAACAGATTGCAAATGAAACTGCAAATCTATTATCTACAGCTTGCTATTCCTTTTAAATATATAATAAGCCTAGAGATGGCTACCATTAGACACAAATATGTGTGTGTATATATGTATGTATGTATATATATATATATATACAAATATGTATATATACACATATATACATAAATATGTAAAATCATTTTATACATACTTCTGTTTATCAGTCTTTCTCTGGATACAGATAGCAACTTCCTTCATATGTTCTTTGTAGTTAATTTAGGTATTTATAATAGTTGAAATGACTTACTCAAAGTTGTACTTAAAACAATATTGCTGTTACTATATGTAACATTCTCTTGGTTCTGCTCATTTCTCTTTTCATTATTTTTATCCATGTTTTTCATTATTTCATTATTTCTATCCACGTTTTTCTAAGATCATTGAGCTCCATGTAAGGGTCATGGTTTATGTCAACAGAAGGGGTGTCCAAACTGAAGAAATCATGGATCTCTGGAAGTGCTAAAGTGTCAATGAACACTAAATTGCACATTTCCCCAAATGAAACTGCCATGATTTGTGCAGATAACAAAGACAATAAGGTGACATAGTGGTTGTTGTTCAGTTGTGTCGGATTTTGTGTGACTCCATTTGGGGTTTCTTGGCAAAGATACTGGAATGGTTCGCCTTTTCCTTCTCCAGCTCATTTGACATATGAGGAAACTAAGACAAATGGGGTTAAGTGACTTGCCTAGGGTCACATAGCTAGGAAGTGTCTGAGGCTGGATTTGAACTCGGAGAGATGAGTCTTCCTGACTTCAGGCCCGGTGATCTATCCATTGTGCCACTTAGCTGCTCCAAGGAGCCATAGTTACTTTCAGTCACACTGGAGAGATTTGGCAGGGCCATCAGAGTGTTGAGGTAAGCAGTATGTCCACAATTATCAGTTAACAATATCTGAGGTTTCACAATTTAAGACCAGGTATCTGCTGATAAAAGATAAAGATATCAAATCAGGACACCTTTAGAGCCTCCAGGGAGATTCCCTTAGGGTTTTGGAACCTCCAAATTGGCTTCTCCTTCTCCTAACTTGATGCGGGACTGAATCTTTTCACTTTTCACTCATCCCTCCATATCCCTACAGACCCCTGGCACAGAGCTCAACTGAGGGAAGAGCCTAGGACTCTGATGTTGACTGATGGATGGGTCCTTCAGGGTTCAGTTTCTGGCACCTTGTCCTATGATGATATATTCTTTGGACAGGATAGAAAGGGTGGTGCAGGGAATATCTCCTGAGGGGTCCTCAATGAAACCCAGTCTGCTTGATGCTGGGACAGCTCAGAACTGGGTACAGGTCCAGGAATTCCAGGCTGAGTCTTCCTTTGTTCCCTAACTCTGAAAATCAAGTTGGATTTAGAAAAATCCTTTAAGTGAAACCCCTGACAGCACAACATCCCTGGCCCTGTCTATCATTCCAAACCCACATGAGCAATGCAGAGTGGAAAGTGTTAGCTCATCTCTTCTGTGCTGATGTGCTGAGCTAGGAGGGTCCCTTAAGGCTAGGTCTGAGTAGGTAAAGGTCCCTTCACCCAGAAGACTAGAGACAGATGTGAATCTATTCGGGGTCCAGATGTGCAAAAGCCAGAACAATACCTCCAAATAGTGCACTTATCTGATGAGCTTTCCCCTCTACACTTTCTTAGCACTCACCCACCCACGACAACCCACTGGCCTTTTTGCCTGCTTCCAATCAGCGTAAAGCCCCCGTGAGCTAGAGAAGGGAAGAGCATATTCCCTGACCTTTCAGCCTCTTCATCCCTAATTGGTTCCATGCTTTGGAATTAATTAGATGAGCTGGCCATCCATTCCATATTGGAAAAGAACAGAGGCTCTGGGGGAAACACTGATTTACATGATCCCATAAATTACCTCCATGCATATGAGGCAGTGGTCTGGGACCTCAGAGGGATTCTTTAGGATACACACACAGGGACTATAAGGTCAACATGGGGCCCTTCTAGCCTGAAGAACAGGGGGGTGGAAACTGGTTGGAGTTGCTGAGAAGTTTCCCAGTAAAGATATTGTTCATTTTCTTGGCTCATGGAGTTTAGGAAGAATGTGATCTCCAGACACTTTGCTGAGGGAAGAGGAGCAAGAAGGCTTAGGCATAGGCCTCCTATGTACTCGGCATCTCTTTCAATTAAAAGAGAAAACCAAGCCAATATACCACCCCCCCCCCAAAAAAAAACACCACAACTCTTCATTATGTGTGAAAACAAACCCTTGGCTAAGGCTCTTCTTGGGACACAGAAGCTCATACAATCCTTCGAGTGTATTCCCTGCACCTAGGTTGTGAGAAAGTCATGTGGCTGAAAGGACTATTCTCGTGAGCAGGAGTCAGGTGATGTAGAATCTAATTCCAATTCTGTTCCTTAGAGATGTTTTTCTATTAGTTTTTCTAGTTGGACAGGTTTTTATCTCTTTCAATAACCATACCAAATATCTCATTTTCTCTTGGTATATCATCATTGTGTGTGTGTGTGTGTGTGTGTGTGTGTGTGTGTGTGTTTAGCATTGACTGAATAAAATTGGTTTGTAAACCATAACCTCATCTGATCCTCATGACAACCCCATGAAGCAAATAGCACTACTCTCTGTGTCTTGTTTTTACAGAGGACGAAACCAAAGCTGAGAGAAATAAGTGATTTCCCCCAAGGTCTCAATAATCCAATTGCCCAGAACAGCTGGGATGCTCAGGAGAGGATTTCTTTGCTGTTTCTACCACACCAGCCAAAGCCTAGAAGTGTAAAGCAAGAGTCCTTGTTTTAAACATCCAAAGATCTGACAATTACTAGCTGTGTTACCCAAGGGAATGTCACTTATTCCCATTTTATAGATGAGGAAACTGAAACTCAGAGTGGTAAATATTGTGTGTTTCGATGCCCCACTGTGTTGTTGTGAGGAGAATACTTTGTACTCCTTAACACACTAATATGAATTATTTCATCTTCTTCCTCCTTCTTTTTCTCTTCTTCCTTATCCTCTTCTGTTCCTTAGAGATGTTTTGGTTTTCTATTTGGACATTTCACCTTTTTCAATAACCACAGCAAAATATCTCATGTTTTCACTACTCCGTGGCTGACTTTTCAATAGCTTCCCTGTCCCCAGGACTAGTAAGTCCCTGAGGACTTAACCCTTTCATCTCTGGGACTTGTGCCTAGGGGACTAATGTTCTGAATTGTGAGCACCAGCCAGGTTTCTCTCTCCCGCCATCTTGTCAGTGGCAGATATGTGGTACCTCTTCAGGTACCTCATCAGGTACCACACATGTACCACCACCCCCATTTCCAGTTCTGGAATCATAATCAAATCAATACTGCCATTACCCCAGAGAGGGGGTTTTAATTTTCCTCTCTGTAACACTAGTCACCAACTGTGGACCTTTCCAAACCAAAATAACCTCATTGGCTACCATTCCCCTACATGTGTTCTCTCCCTCTATTAGAATATAAATTGCGTGAGTGCATAAATGGTCTTCAATTTTATTTTTGCTTCCTGGGGCTTAGCATAGAGCTTGGTACCTTGTAAACACTTAATACATGCTTTATTTGTTCATTCTTCTTTTTCTTCTTCCATTCACTCATTCAGCACAAATTTATTAGGTGACTACTATATTCAGGGTTCTACACTATTTTGTCCTTAAAGCAAATAAACTCTATTCATGTTTTATTAGGTGAAATACTGAAAATTATATTTGACTAAATATTGCTATTAGACTTATTGGGAAATTTGGAAATGATTTTTGTACATTGGCATCTTAATTACTTCCCATTTTGGCATGTGTAGACACAGTAGAGCCTTAACTAGGGCAGGGCCACTGGGGCTTTGTCCCAAGGTGCTGACTGTAGAAGGCAACTAACAACTTTTGTAGTAGCTTAGAAACTGGGGAGCTTAGCACCTAGTTAGCAAGAATAATTAATTAAAATAGAAAGATACCAGATGGCTTGCACTTCATCTGGCCCACCACAGATTAGCTTTCCCCTGAACAGCAACAGCCTGTTCCTCCCTTACCATTATGTCCTCTCCAGGAGGTATTTTGCACCATTTGCCCTGGGTGTTAAAAAAAAATCTAGTTACAACTGTAGACATAGTTTACTTTTCAAGAGGCAATAGAGCATACCTTGTAAAATTCTGAAATTGCTTTTCTGAATATTTTCAGATATCTGAAATATTTGTTTCTTGTGCTCAAACACAATGGCAAATATTATTGACAGACAGCTTACTAGATGTATCTGCACAGTTTGGCATAAAGAGATACTATATTCAACAAACCCCTATTTTCTGTTTCTTGTCATCATGCTTGCTTCTCCTAACTTCATGACCTATTAACACCATCTCCAAAATCTGCAATAAACTCTCCTCATCCATCTCTATTTACTGAATATCATATATTCTTTCTTGATGCCTTTAGATGAAAGTGATGTGGCCCTCCTCACATTGATTTTTAATTTAAAAATTCTCAATGTTCTTTTTCTTTATATCACTATATTTCCATATAACTCCATCTTCTTCCTTCCATCTATCTGTCTCTGTCTCTTTCTGTCTCTATTTGTCTCTGTGTCTCTGTGTCTGTGTTTGTATCTCTGTCTGTCTGTCTGTCTCTCTCCCTCCTCTCAACAAATAAGTAGAGTTAAGCAAAATAAATCAATACTTGTCAATATCTGAAAATGTATTCCTCATTCTGCCTCCATATTCCACCATCTTTCTACTGTGAGATGCTTCCTCAAATTTTTTATAGCCTTTTATCCGGACCTCTCCTGAATCTCACTCTGTTTTGTGTCATACTTGTCATGGACCTACATTCTCTGTCTATCAGACTATATGGTTCTTGAGAAACCATGTCATATCTTTCTTTCCTAACTCCAGATCTTGAGCAAATAGCCTATCCATAATATGTGCTTAATATATGGTGTTTACTTTTTTGCATTGAACTATTGGTTCGAAAGAGATAATCCTGGTTTATGAAAAACATGTAAACTTATTGAGCCAAGTGATAGGATTTTTCCATGTCTGTTCATATAAGTGCCTTTGGCTATAAGGATCAGGATATCAGGAGGTGCTGACTAAGAAGTATGTATAGCTCATTGTAAACCCATCTGTATGTTGAAAAACCATGTCTAAGTGAACGTTCTACCTCTGGTGGTCCATGAAGATTGGTGCATATGTCAGGCAGTACTTCTCAATAATCTGTAATAGCTAGTTTCTTTGAAATGATGGGGAGTTCAGACAGCTTCTAAAGGGTGAGGTTAAAGAGGGCTCCTGTGGTGAGGGACGACGGCATAATAACACCTTCCAAGTGCTTTTCTTCTAAGAACCAGCAAGCTCATGACACAGATCATCACACCTATTCTCACGATGTCTGGGTGAGACAGGTATTATTATCCACATTTTATAGTTAAGAAAACCAACACAGGTAGCAGGTGAAAACCTTTCCCAGGGTCCTATAGTGAAGTAAGCTACTGTGCCAAGATGCCTGGAGACCTGTTTCCTGACCCTGTATTCTTTTGACTAGACAAAATGATTATATAGAATAAAGTCATGTGGGGAGGATTTTACTACATTACTTCCTGAATCAAAAATTTTCAATGACCACCCTTACCACCACCACCATTGCTAAACATTCCCACTTAATTAGATAAGCAAAAATATATTCAACAAACATCTATGAATGAGTTCCAAACTCTTTAGCCTGACATTTAGGGCCCTCAACAAACTGGCCTCAAGGTTCCCTGTCCAACCTTGGATTTTTTAAAAAATATTTTTTCAATTATATGTAAAAACAATTTTTACATCTGTTCTTTTAAAATTTTGAGTTCCAAATTCTATCCCTTCCTCCCTCCCCTCCCCGCCTCATTGAAAAGGCAAGCAATTTGATTTACAACCTTAGCTTTCCTTCCATTTCTTTCCATCCCAAGCCCTCTGGTTTAGTTCAATGGTCTTCTCAGAATCTTCTGCAAATACTCTATTCATTCACACCTCTACCCCTTTGCTCAGATCACTTTGATATGAGCTTAGAATGACTTCTGAACTATTTTCTTCCAATTTAAAATCTATCCATCTTTCCCAGAGATGGTGTGTCTTGAATTGGGTCTTGGAATCTTTGCTGATCTCTAATAGAGTAATGGAACCACAGAACCTCAGAATTAGGAGGCATTTTGGAAACTCACATCTAACTTGTGTCTGAACAGAAATCCCTCTATAACATGTTGTCCAAAGGAGGTACCTAGCCTTTGCTTTAAGATCTCCTTGTGAGGGGGACTTCATTTTGTGGCTGCCCATTCCACTTTCAGATTGTTTTCATGGCAAGATGTTTTTGTTGTTTTTTGTTTTCCTTTCTCTGCAACTTCCATCCATTGGAAGTTCAAGCCATTTGCTCTTCCTTAAGAATTAAGAAGATGTAATAATTTTCTTTATAAACCCAAAGCTCAGCATAGAGTCTTGCCCATATTAGATTTGTTCAGTCATTTCAGTCATGTCTGACTCTTTGTGAGCCCATTTGGGGTTTTCTTGACAAAAAAAAATACTAGAGTGACTTGCCATTTCCTTCAGCTCATTTTACAAATGAGGAAACTGAGGCAAACAGGGTTAAGGGACCTGCCTAGGGTCACACAGTAAGTGTCTGAAGTCAGATTTGAACTCAGGTCTTCCTGACTCCAGGCCCACCTCTCTAACCACTGCTCCACCTAGCTGCCACAATAGCTGGCTATAATAGATTCAAACAAGTCTAATCCCTTTGCTACATGATATTCCTTCAAAAAACGCAAACACAACTATCCTATCCTTTCTAAGTCTTCCCTTTTCCAGGCTAAACATAGAATTATAGGATGATAGATTTACGTATGGCCATCTTGTTCAATTATTTCCTTTTTAAATAGGGAAACTGAGGCCCAGAGAAGTTAAGTGACTTGTCTAAGGCCACTGTTAATTCTTTCACATAATCTTAATACGCATAACTTCAAGTCCTTTCAACATCTTGGTCAATGAGTTTTCCCTACACTCTCCTACAGTGTTTACCTTGGAGCACTTATCTTATAACTTCTGTATTATAACTGCTACCTTATGACACCTCCTATGGGGCCTCCATCCTCAAGGATCTGACTAGGTTGTTAGCAAGACAAGACATGCACATGAAGTAGCAATAGAACAGGGAGAGGGGCTAGACCTCAGTCAGTCAGTCAGTCAACAAGCACTAGTTAAGTGTTTACTGTGTGTCAGCCACTGTGCTAACCACTAGGAATATAAAACGAAGCAGAAAGAAAAGACAATCCCTCCCCTCAAAGAGCTCACATTTTAATGGGGGAAGGCAATGCATCAAAGGGACTTGAAAAGTGGGGTGGGGAGCAAAGTTCCTGGTGTGGGGGCTTAGTAGAGAAAGTCTGAAGGGAAGCTTGAAGAGGACCCAAGATTTCATTAGTGTAGGAGGCTCTCAGATGAGGAAATTCCTTCTACTAAGTGATGTATTATGATTTGTATTCTGCAGCTCCCAGAATAGCATTAGGTCTATTGTAGATTCTCGTCGATTTTTTTCCTTTACCTCAGTGAATTAATTTGACTAAATTGATTTCCATAAATGAATTTTAGCCTTATTAAGTGAATTCTGTTATCTGTTTCCCTGAGGTCATGTCCTAATGGAATAGTATGGGATGGGGACATATACAATCTCCCTCAATGATTCCCCATCTCCTGACATTCTATGGATACTTACTTTCTAAAAGATTTTACCTTTAGTACTTCCATTCACATAAATAGTCATTGAAATTAATCCTTAGAAAGTTCTTTGGGGGTTGGGGGGGGCTAAAGAGGTGGGAAGAAAGGGGTAGAATAAGAGATTTGAGGAGGAAAATGGTTTAGAATGCTGTTGTAAGAGAGGAATACTAAAGATTACCTTCCAGCAGTGAGGGCTCAGTTAGGAATGACAATTTGTAATGGACCCATTCAGGATCCAGAGTCATGTGACTTCTTTCTGTATCCTTTGAGGGAAGCTAAGCAAACATATGGGGAAGGTCTGGGGTTTGACAAAACTTGAGCATAATCAGACAATCAAGCAAGGAATTCAAGGATAACAGATAACATATAATTGAGCTAGTTAACTAAGGTGAAGGTTGCAAAGGAAGGAAAATGAAGTGAGAATATGGGAAAGCAGAAAAGGGTAAAGTGATTAGATGCCCAAGTGAAGATAAAGATTAAATTTTGAAAAAGTGAGTCATAAGGAAAGTTCCTTAGAACTTAAAATCATGAGCAATAAACTCGGGTCAGAAAGGTAAAGTGTGTTAACCAGTCACTAGATTATAAGCAAACTCCTTGTGAGAAGGAAAGATGGATTTTTTTTTCTTCATTTTTGGATCTCTGGTGCCTAAAATGTGGGTCTATACATAATAGATATGTAATAAACATTTGTTAAATTTGAGTTGAATGAAATGAATTAAATTAAGCAGCAATATCCTATAGGAGAAAAAGGCCTTGTATTTGAAGACTGAAAACCAAGTTTCAAGACCCACCCTGATACCTAACCTCTCTATGCCTCAGTTTCTTCATTTGTAAAATGATGAAATTGGACTCAAAAGCCCCTTGTTTCCCTCCTAGTTCCAAATCTATGAGCCTATGATTCTCTGGCCTGACTGAAGATTTTATTTCTTCTAAGAAAGAATAGAAAAGGGATAGTATATACATGTACTCTAGAAGTATAGGCTATTTCATTGCCTATTATTTACAATTTATGAATCTAGAAGAAGAAAAGGAACAGATATCAGTGGGTTAAAAAGAGAATGATGAACTTTGGGGAAGTGGTGGAGGCAGAAGCCCATGTTACTTGCATTCCTGGATGGAAATGGAGAAGGGAAAAGGAAATTTGTCTGTCCTTCAGGAATGACCTTTCTCTCCCTACAGCTGCTTCCGTGCTGCTCCCGGCCCATTCCCTTCTACTTATCCTTCTCTTTCTCTGATTTTTCTAAAATTATTTTCAACAGACCAGTTGGTATGGGATTGGGAAAAGGGGAGAGGACAAGCAGAGAAGTATCAGAGGAACAGAAGAAAAGGAAAGTTAACTCCTTTCTCCTTGCCAGAATCCCCAGGTGACTTAGTGAGAAGGACTGACCCATTCCCACCCCAAGGATCTCTTTCATGCTAAATATTACTCTCCTGCAATGCAGCAAGACTGACTGTAGTATGTTCTAAGGTCCCAGTTTCCTGTTCTCCAAACTGTAGATAACCTCACATAGTACTTTATGTATATTAAATTCACTTACCATATAATATTGTATGCTATACCTCCCAGTTCTGGGATTTTAGCCCCCTCATATCCTGTTAACTTCATGATGTGAAAGCAGAAGAAAGAGGGTGGAAAAGGAGCTGTATTTTCCCTTTCTTGACATTACTAATACCAATTTAGAATAAGCCTACATTTCAGGGTTAAGTGAACAATCATATCTAACCCAATGTTTTGCCCTCCTTTTACCCAGTTCTTCCACTTTCCTCAGTTAGAAAGGCTAACCAAAAGGCCAAAAGAATCTCCCATTTCAAGCATCAAAGCCAGTGGCAGACTAGATTAGATCTTGGTCCCTAACCTGTGGCAGACATTTCCTAGTTGCATATGAGTAATCAGTTCACTTATTGTCTCAGTGACTTAGTTTCCTTCTCTACAAGATAATGAGAACAATGATATTGTCATATATATGTCATAGATGTCATATGAATATATCTCATATGTACCTAAACAGATTGGGGTCATGATCAGCTTTGTAAACTTAAAACACCTTGATAAATGTGAGCTGTATTATTACACATGATGAAAAGAAATGAGTGAGGAAGAAAATGAAGAAAACATCTGTATTGTAATGTTTAAAAGTTGTATGGTAACATATGCTTTAATGGGTTAAAAAAAATAAAGTTTATCCTCCCTGCCTCAAAACACTACAAACACCCTCCAGAGCCATTGACTGACCAGCTAGGAGCTCAGCTGACCATGTGGTTTCTGTATACTTTTCTTTCTACATTTTTGTATATAAGAATTTCTGTGATGTGACTCATATTCAGGAACCCACTTGCCCCACAGAAACTCATTTCTGTATATATTAACTGAGGTTCCCACCACCTGCCTAGGCTTGTAACAAATGGACAGATTAAAACCTTTTTCCTGATTTGTATTCTAAATTTGAATAAAGTAGGTTTTTCTTGCCATAAAAATGAGAGCAGGAACTTTGTTTTGTCTAAACTTTCTCTCTCCCCCAAGATCTAGTACAGGGCTGTGCACACAGTAAGGGCTTAATAAAGTTTATTGAATGAAGTCACAAAGGCCCTTCCTCTTCTTAATTTTAGAGGATCTCATTCAGAAAGTTTATGATTCCATTTCACAGTTTACTGGAAATCATGCTGCCAAATCACCTTGATCTCAGAGCAGAATCCACCCCAGAAACTTGGCTCAGGGCTTTTGCCACTGTCATAAAAATAAAAACCCAAGGGTTTAGTCATGTTTACAATATATTGACCAAGCTATCTCACATATTTCCCCAAAGAACTTAGCTTTCTGAACATATCACTTGAAAAATGGGAAGAGAGACATAATTAATAGTATAAGGCTAACATTAATTTCAAGGCTGCTCTCTCATTTAGTTATAAACAGAAATATAGGGCCCACTTAGCCACTCCCCATTATCCCCATAACCAAGAATCAGAAGTAATTGTCTTCCCTAGCACTCCAGGAACAAGCTTAGAATGAGGAGAACGTGACCCAGAATCACGTACGATATGGATATGAACAGGAAAAGATTGGAGGTGGATCAAAAACAACAATAAGAAACAAAAACAAAGCAAGGCAAAATCTGTATGGACCACAAATAGAGGGTCTGGAAGATCTGGTTTCTGGAATTGTAAAGTTTTGTCAGGCAAATCTCTTGTAGGTCAACGTAGCCAGACAAGGGCTTCTGTGACCCAAGGCCTACAACATGACCTAGCCTGGGTTGATTTTATGGTCTGGATCTGATTTATCTTTAGCATAGAGACTCACCCTTAGCTCTCCCTTTAAATCTTTCCCCAGATGATTGTAGATTAGAAACCTTTTCTCCTGGAAGGTGGAGCCAGGTAACAAGAGCAGGCCTGCTGGGCTGTGGGAGCTCTCTGCTAGAACTGCAGTTAGCAAAACAATACTTATACATTCATCACGGAGCCAGAAGGTACTGCCTGGTAACCCCTGGAACGGGAGAGTTAGCACATTTCTCCAGAGCCTTAAAGGATCTCCAAGTTATGGTAGAAAGAACACTGGACTTTGGGATCAAGACACTTATATTTGAATCCCAGCTCTGACACATAATTTTGCTATGTGACATTGACCTTCCTTCTCTGGGCTTCAGCTTCTTCATCAAAAAAAAAAAAAATCTGTTGTTTAAAAAGCACTTATTTGCCAGGCACTTTGTTTAGTGCTAGAGATACAAAGGAAAAGCAAAAGAGGGTCCATGCCCTCAAGGAGAGGAAATGAAAGATAAGGTGAGAGGGGAAGACCCCCGCAGCTGAGGGAGCTGGGAAAAGGCCTTTTTGCAGATAATGGAGCTGGAGTTGAGTCTTGGAAGATGCCAGGAATTATATGGGGCAGAGATGAAGAGGGAGAGTATGTAAGAACCAGATGAACTGGACAATCCCTAAGGTCTCTTCGAGCCCTAAGTCCTGTGCTTCAAGACCATGAACCCTCTTCAACCCTTTCCTGAGAGTTTTGGTCTCTGGCCTTTCCCCAATCTCAGAGTAAACATCTTTTTTTTTTCTGGTGGAGAGAAGAGATTAGATGGGAGTGTAGCTGGCACCGCTGTTAGCCTCCTGAAGCCTGCGAAGTTTCTCAGTGGCCACCAGTGTCCCTAGGAGGAGGTGGTGAAAGATCCATAGAGCTCACCTCACACCTTGACTGGGCTTGCCCAAACATAGAGATCATTTGGCTCCAGGGCAAATCAGGCTGTGGGATTGAACAGGCCTGACTGGTTTTGTAATAGGGTATGAAAGATTGGTTCCCGGCGTTATCTTCTGAGCTATGGAGGCTTTTTTTGGCAAGGAGAAAAGACAGGGTGATTCCTAGGTTTGGGTCAGAGTAAGCAAGAAAGCTCATTGGTATTGTTACTCATTCATTCATTCAACAAGCATTTCTTAGGTACCTACTGTGGTCCAGACACCGTACTAGGCAATACACAAATGAAAGAGTTTCTGCCCCAAATGGGATTGCATTCTATTAGGGGTTATGGGGTGAAAGGAATAACATAAATCAAAAAAAGTTGAATCCAGAATATATGGAGTAAATACAAAGTAAATTTGAGGAGTGTTTGAATTTTGTGGGTTTGGGTATTGTTGTTTTTGCTATTGTTTTATGAGCAGCAAGGTAGTGCAGTGGATAGAGAACCAGACCCGAAGTCAGAAAGACCTTGGTTCAAACCTGGCATAAGAAACTTAGTGGCTGTGTGACTCTGGGCAAGTCATTTAACTCCTGTTTGCCCCAGTTTCCTCAACCACATAACAAGGATAATAACAGCATCTACCTCCCAGGATTATTGTAAGGATCAAAGGAGATCATAATTGTAAAGCTCTTAGGATACAGTGCCTGGTACCTAGTAGGTACTATATAAATGTTAGCTATTGTTATTTTGCTTTGAGATGCCACATATTTGGTATCTACTGTGGGCTATCTATTGTGGGGGAAAGAATCGAAATATTGGCTTCTTGTAGGAGGTGGCACTTGAGCTTAGCCTTTTGGGAAGCTAGAGATCCTACAATGAAGAGGGAGGGGGAGAGTTATGGGAGACAGCTTTCAAAAAGTCGCAAAGACAGAAGATAGGATTGAACATAATATGTTGTATTAAGCTGAGCTTTCCAGTAATACTGACTTACATACTCCAGATGTTTCTCTTACATGAAGAGTATCAGAAGAGCATAGTGTAACTCATGACTCAGAGCTCCTAAAGTCTTTGGATTCACTAGACCTGTTTTTTGTTTGATTGTTTATTTGTTTGCTTTTTTGCAAAAAGGTGGGGTGGGGTGGGGGTTGGGGGGTTAAGATGGGAAGGGTCTTCCTGAAAAGTTAATTTTCTCTTTCTTGCCCTCTCACCTACAGCAACCTCAGGGGAAAAAAATTTAAATAAAACATAGATATAGCTCAGGGCTGAAGTGGTTTCCAGCTCATATTCAAGCTCTCAAAGTAATAATTCATATCAAGTATATGCCTTTATTTTATCCCACAGAATAAAAATGCAGAATTTGCAATGAGTTTACGAACTCTTTTCACTGTTCAAAACCAAAACCCTTGGTTCTAGGTGAGGTACAAAGATGATGAGGTAGAATCTGTAAATGCTAACACAGAAATCATAGGGACATAGAGCTTGACATAGAGGGTTAGATTCAGGCTTTGTCTGGCCCAGGAATCTGTTGTCAAAAGAGCTCCCAAAGGATGAGTTGTGGGATGGCCTCTATTGAATGAATGACTTCAGCCTGACAAAAATTGATTTCTGTAAGTGAAGCTTCCTCTTTGACATCAAAGGTCAGGTACATCCCAGCTCCTCTTGGTATACCTTTATGACTCTATCCTTCATCAATTTGTCTAAAACCTTTGTAAACCTTTTCTATTTTGCCCACCTTCTGAAGGTAAGAAATTCAATGAGCTGATTACCTGCTAAATGAAGTAAGACTTGGAATCATTTGAGCATTGCATTTAGAGCTGAAAATTCAGAGCATTTGGTTCAACCCATCCATTTTACAGATTAGTGAAGTGGGACCCAGAGAAATGAGTTAAATTATATTGATCAATCATCATGCATTTAGAAAATACCTTCTATATATCAGTCACTGTACTAGACACTAAAGACAGATACAAAATTAAAAAAAAAGACAGATACAGATACAAAAAATGAAACAAGTCTTGCTCTCAAAAAGCTTGAATTCTCTCAGGAAACAATATGTGCATGCTGAAATAGACACAGAATAAATATAAACAAAATAAATTCAAGGTAGTTAAATACCAAGTAGTTTGGGGAAAAGAGCATAGTAGTTAGAGAAATCAGAAAAGACTGAATAGGAAGTGATGATAGAACTTGATTTTGAGGTAAGAGAAGGATTCTGTGAGGCAGAGGTAAGAAGAAAGTTCATTTCAGGCATGGAGAAAAGAGAGTGGAAACATACCAAGATGGAAATCGGAGCACCATGTGTAAAGAAGAAGAGAAAGGAGAGTTTGGCAAGGACATTGAGCTTGAGGAGGACAATGGTAAATAATGAGGCTGGAAACATGAATTGGGGCCAGATTGTGAAGAAATTTAAAAGCCAGATAAAGGAGTTTATATTTTAACCTAGAGGCAAACAGGAGCCACTAGAGTTTATTGAGCAGCAATGGCATGGCTGGACCTGTGCTTAAGGAAAATCACTTTTGGAGAGACTTGAAGCAAGGAGACTAAGATAGTGACTGTGTGAGAAAAGGTCAAACATGAGAGATGTTGTGAAGGTAGAAAAATAATACAACTGGAGATCTGACAAATGACTGGATATGCACAGACAGTGAGTAGAAGGACTTAAGAGCAACATCGAAGTTACAAGTCAAAAAGACTTGAAGCATAATGATGCCTTCAACAGAAATAGGGAAATTAGGAACAAGGAAATGAGTTTGGGAATCATCTTTGGGAAAGATGAATTCTGTTTTCAACGTGTTGAGGTTAAGACGTTTCATGGACATCTTGTTGGAAATGTCCAATAGGAAATTGGTAATGGGAGACTGATGAAACTGGGGATAGATGATAGATGGATGGATAGATAGATAGATAGATAGATAGATAGATAGATAGATAGATAGATAGATAGATAGAAGCAAGAAAAAATGAGAGGGAAAGAAATACAGAGGAAGAGAGGGAGGGGGAGAAAGAAAGAGGGAGAGAGGGAGAGAGAGAGAAGAGATGACTGAGGGAGCAGTCTACTGTAGAAGCCGAGAGGGAATGAGATCAAATGTAGGTGTAGAGGGGTTGGCCTTGTCAAAGAGAAAGTCCACATCATCAGAGATGGAGAAAAGAAGCAGTAGAAGATGTCACAGATCAAATGAGATAATTTTTGAAAAAAAAAACTATTTGAAAACCTTAAAGGGATATATAAATACCAGCTATTTTCATTAATACTATTGTTACAGGGACAGAAGAGGATGTAGTCTGGTCTGGGCTCACTCAAGGTTATGGATGTAGGAAGTCATGGAGCCAGAATTCAAAACCAGGTCCTCTAGCTATAGACCCAGAGCTCTTTCCACTGTCCCACTGTAGTGCTTTTTTTTTTTCTGCCTCAAAAGTTTCAGAGCACCCTTACCTCCACATCATATTATATTCAAATTTGGTAAATGATTCTGTCTTTACTTTTCTATGTCATGTAAAACCTATAGATTTCGCTTATGTTCTCTTTCTTAATCTTTATTGGAAAACACAAAATAAAGTACTTCATTTATTTATTCTTTCCTCATATGGCTGCTTCCCTCCTTCCCTCATTCCTTTGATTATTCTAATTGGTCTTCTTGGGATCTATTCTAGGCCCATAATATCCTGAAAAATTCTCTATTTGTACAATTAGGTTCCTTCACTAAAACCATCTTCTAATAAATGGTCCCAGTACCACCCTCTTATTTTTAAAACTAAGTAGATTAATAGAACAAGTCCTATTCCACACTAGTAGTCTACAACCTCTCCACTGAAAGCAAGGAAAAGTATTCCAACTTTGTTGTGTATGACCAACACTGGTCATTGGATATGCTGTGTTGTTTTTTTTTGTTTGTTTGTTTTCATTTATATTTTATTTTTATTTACTACTGTATCCATGTGTATTTTTTCTTGGTTCTATTTTCTTCAACTAATGTATGTTCATGTGAGTCTTACCATATTTCCCTGAAATGCTCATGTTCATCATTTCTTACTATGTAACAATATTGTTGTTAATTGTTTGTCCTTTGTTTTCAAAGAGGAACAAAGGCATCAAGGGGTTAATTGGATTTAAGTGAGGATTTAAGCAAGGCAGTTGCATGAAGTTGTCAGCCTGCCACTCTCTTCCAGAGTCATCAAAGTCCAGTGGCAAGACAATAGTCAGGATGCAGTGGATGACCTTGGCCTCTTCAATGTCCAACCTTGGTTAGCTCTAAGTACTTTATAGCACCTGCTTTAGTCACTTTCATGGCCCTTGGAACAAATTGTCCTCATCTGCTGAGGGAAGTCTTCACATACTTGAGGCAGACAGCCCCCTAACTCACTGATGGGTTTGAAGTCCATGGGTTACCCTGAATCTGGTTTAGCTCATCTGCCAAGATGATTTACCAGGGTGTGGCCACTGTGCATGCTAGAGCTTCTTGGAGCCACAGGTGAGAATTGAGTGCCAGGTGGACACCAAAGGTGGATGAGCAGCCCTGAAAAGGGCTTGGCATCCTTCACACCAAAGGTGCTAGTCCTCCTTGAACAACTCATACGCAACATTCACATACCACAAAGGCAACCACCCTTGGGAAGCCATAACCTAGAGTGCCCTGGTTTGTCTTCTCATTCTCCTCCCTGGGAAGTCATTTCCCTAATTGATCACTACTTTCCATTTCCAGTTTTTTGTTATTATTAAATGGGCACAATGCTATAAATATTGTGGCATTGGTCGGCTCTTTCTTCTGTTCATTGATGTCCATTGGGTATACCTTACTCAAATAATTTCAAATTGTTTTCAAGAACAGTTGGGCCAATTCATAGTTTTACTAGTCATGTATTAGGATTCCTATCTGCTTCAGCTCTGACTGCTTCTGCCTGTTGTTAGCTTTTTCTAACTCGATAGCCGGGATGTGATAGCCCATAGGTGTTTTCCTATGCACTGCTATGTTATTACTGATTTGGAACATTTTTCATATGGTTGATAATTCATTTCTTATGTTGAAAAACATCTTGAGCTTCTTAAATTGCAGTAGTGAGGACTGTATGTAGTCTTCAAGTTGTTCTGTCTCCCATCATTTTCTATTAGGGGGTCGGATATTGTTTTCCAACATTTCCAATATACTACCCCACTCTAGCCAGTTATTTTTTAGTTACTTCCATCACATTTGGACTGTAAGCAAATCTTTACTACGTGAAACTTGGGGCACTGCAGTAATGGTACTGAAATGTAAGCAGGCCAAATCAGCTCATGTATGGCCATCTCTAAGCCTACATAAAGGCAATGTGTCTCTATATTAATTATCCAACGAGGGATGCAGCGTCTGAGTCACCCCAAAGTGATGCTCTCTTTGAGCCACCAGAGCAGAATAACCTCCCACAGGCAGCTAGGTGGCAGTGTGGATAGAGTACTGGGCCCAGAGTCATTAAGATCTGAGTTCAAATCCAGCCTCAGACACTTACTAGCCATATAACCCTGGGTAAGTTATTTAATCTCAGCCTGTCCCAGTTTCCTCAACTGTAAAATGGGGGAGAACAATAGCACCTACCTCCCAGGGTTGTTGTGAAGATCAGATGAAATAATATTTGTAAAGTACTTAGCAGAATGCCTGATACATAATAGGCAATTGACAAATGTTTATGTCTTTCCCCCAGAAGGCCACTGTATCTCCTCTGGTCACTGGACAGTGCTTAGCATACAAACACCTAAATTATTCACCATTACCCCATAAGACTCCAAAACCACTAAGGCTTCAAACCAAGGAGCCCATTGAATTTGGAATTTTACCAGGGCAATGTGTGATATTACTCAAAACATTACAAATGTGAACAGGCTTGAACATGCTCGAGAGACCTCACCCCACATCTGGAGTTAACACCCCCAACATTCATAGCACATAGGTATTCCACATAATAAGGTCACAGTTTATTGAACATAGTGAATATGAAAGGCAAAACAAAACCTCTTCCATGTGAAACCTTCTATCTTCCCTTCCAAACATCTCTCTAAACTCCTCCTAGATCCTTGCAGGAGGAGGGAAAGATACTGAACCCATTGTGCCTATAGGCTAGGGAAAGAATTTTAAAAAGTAATTGGATGCCAAGTTGCAGCTGCCTAACAGTCCCAACCTCAGTCTCAGCCCTGTAACAGTGTTAATTCACTCTCAATACAAGGCATGGTGACCATAAAATCAAAAATCTCAAAAGTTAGCTGCCACTTAGTTACATGATCAACAAACCAGGGTACACAAGCAGTCACTGATCTTTGCCATGCCTTGCAGGGTGAGCTAGAAATCCCAGTGTCAAAGCAATTGGAAGAAAGAGGACCCAAGACCTTTACACAAGTGTATAGAGCACACCCTGGTCTCCTGTATCACTGAAAAGCTGCATAAGGGGAGAGAACAACCGCAATGATGAGACTGCAGACCCTTCTGAATATTAATCTGTCTGATAGACATAGGATTACTCAAAAGAAATGGTTCTGTTTAGAAATCCTCATAGGGAAGGGAATAAACATTTATTAAAGCCTATACTACGCTAAGCACTTCACAAATATCACCTCATTTGATCCTCATAAGTCCAGTGCTCTATCCACTCAGCCACTTAGTTGCCTCAATACAGTTGCAAGAAAAAACACAATGGATGAAGAATATCTATTTTATACGTCAGAGGTGCCAAACACATGGCCTGCTTGAGGCCCACAACAATCCCAAGTGGAGGCAGAACATGATTACAATGTAATTGGGAAATATTTAACAAAATAAATAAAAACACAATAAAACTTAGATAAAATACATTCAAAAACTAAGCCAATATGGTCCACAAAGGATACTTATGTACCAGTTAGCCTTGTTTCTATCTGATTTTGACACCACTAGTCTACATTATGACATGGGCATTATGAGATGGGCAGGCCATTGAGTTAATGCTTCAATGTGCAGATCCATGTATACGTATGTCTATATGCATATATGTGGGCATATATATATATATATATACACACACATATAAATACATATACACTCAAATGTTTTTTGATTGATTAGGTAGCTAGGGGATGTTGGACTTGGGGTCAGGAAGATTTGAGTTCACATACTGCTTCCTATACTATCTGTGTGACTTTGGGCAAGTCACTTAACCTCTCAACCCCATCTGTAAAATGAAGACACTAATAGCACCAGCCTTTCAGTGTTATTGTAAGGAGAGTTCACCTTTATAAAGTGCTTTATGGGCCACAAAGCACTTCCCTTGCAATTGTTTGAGGTAGATGAGGCAAATACTATTTTCTCCATCTAACAGATCAAGAAAGTGATGCGCAGAATTAGGAGACTGGATCAAGGTCACGCAGCCATTTAGCTGTGGAGCTGGGGCTGGAGGCCTGGTGTTTTGATTTCTAGTGTGATCTGAATGAAGGGGTTAAAGTTTGAAACACTCTACCACCTCCAGTCAGTGCCTGCCACCCCTGCTAAAACTCTACTGTCAGAAGAGACAGTCAGCCAGAGAAATGTCAAAGTATGCGTCTGGGGCTCATTATCTCACTCGACTATGAGAGAGAGCTGTTGTGGATTCTTTCCTGTTTCCTGGCAGGAACATCCTTTTATGGTCTCTCCCCCTCCCCTCCCCCACACCCATTCCTTGAACATCCATCCATCCACAGGGCTCCTGAATTCAGCTGCCAGATGATTCCCTTGCTCCAGGAAATAGCACCGTATCATCTTTCTTTTTTATCATTTTTTTCTGGCTCCTTGTACATCAGCCGACCTGGTTGAAAGAGACACTAATGATAATTGAAAATGTGCCCAGGGCTTCTCCACCTCCTGCTCTCAGGCACTTGCCTGCTGTCCTCTTTCCCTCTTTGGCAAGACCCCCACAGCTGCAGCTCAGTGAGCCCTTGAAGAAAGGGGGTGGGGAATGCACCAGGACCTGGCCCATATGGGGAGGAAAAGGAGAAACACAAATAGGAGACCAACTTCCCCAACTTCCACCTATCCTTCTTTCAACACTGCTCCCTTCTTCACTGCAGCCCCTCAGTCACCACCACTCTCATACACAGAAGCTAGCATTCCTGCCCCCAAGCGTCCATCCTATCAGGAAAGAAAGGGGTTGGGCAAACCAGGGCTCTCTAAGTCATTGCCTACCAGGAGTACTTGTATTGAGAAAGAGGGGAATATTGGAGGAAAATACTTAATAGAAGGAATGAATCACTGATGAGGGAATTTCAGGAATCAGGCCAATTAAGGTCATCATAATTGACAGGGGAATGCTCTTTATGCCCCATAATCCTTTCCCTTTCTGATTATTTTCAAGTTCTTGTTGCCTGTCCTTGTCAGCTTGGCTTTTCACCTGTAAGAAGTCAGTGCCATCTCCAAACACAAAGACATCCCTAGGCTTTTAATTCCTTAGAACATTTGAATAACTACTCTACCCAGAAAGAAACTTGGTCTTATCCTCCACCAAATAGACTGAGCGCCTACCTGTAACTCAGGCCCTAAGACAGTGTTTCCAACTATCCAGTTGGCTCTAATTTCTGTCCTCCCTGGACAAACAGAACAAGTCTATTCTGTCTTTCTAGTCACAGTCTTTCAATTATTTGAAAAGAGCTATCATCAATCAAGTATTCATTAAGTACCTATTATGTGCTAGGCACATAGTGCTAATCCTGGGGAGTACAGGTACTAAGAATGAAATAGTCTCTACTTACAAGGAACTTACATCCATGTCAGTCTGTTCTTCTTCAGGCTAAACAAACCCTATTTGCTTCATCCTGGTCTCTAGCTCTCTTACAATCCCGGTCTATATTCCTTACATATATGCATTGCAGTGTAGTGACAAGAACACTGGATCTGGACATGAACATGGAAATGGTAGGGTCTGAGTTCAAATTCTGCCACTAACTAGATGTATGTTCTCAGACAAGTCATTTATCCTCTCTAGGCTTCAGTTTCTTCATCTGTTAAAAAATTGGGTACTTGGACCAGATGACCTCTAAGATCCCTTTGAACCCTAAGTCTATGAGCTTGTGTTTTTCAGTGTGAGAGCTTAATTGGGGAGGGGACAGAAGAACCTCATCCTCAAATACTAGCCTTTCTTTACTGCCCCTTCTTCCCCCTCCATTCTGCTCCCTGCTAAGAGAGGCTGTACTTCTCAATTGCTAAACAGATCAAAATTTACTCACGAATGAAATTGTTGTAAAAAACTAAAGGATAAGCAAAATTGATGAGGTTCAGAACTTCCTATATTTCTATATAAAGCATTTTATAAACCTGAAAGCACTATATACATGTGAGGTATTATTATTATTACTATTACTGCCATTATTATTTCATTCTCATCTTAAGTGGTGCTCAGATAGAAACATTACTATCATTAGTATGGAAAAATTATCATCATCTTCTTCAATGTTGAGATAGAAAATGCCCTAGGACAAGCCTCTACTATTATTTTCTTTTTAATGTTTTGAGGATTATTTATTATTCCTCTCATGACTGTGCTTTTGACTCTCTTGAGACTTTCCTCCCATTATTCAGCTGCCTTCTTACCCTGAGTCATCTCTCCAATATGCCTGCCCCTTCCATTGTTGATTATCTTCCAGTTTCTACAATTTGAGGATGGGTCCAGGCCCACCACACTTCATTCCCCTCCTAGCTATGCTTCTGACTCTCACCAGACTTTGCCACTATTTCCCTCAATGGCTGTTTCTTCCCTTCCAATCACATGTTGTCTTCCCCCATTAAAATATCAGCTCCCTAAAGCCAAGCATTGTTTTTCTTTGCTCATATTTGTATTTGCACAAAACTTAACAAATGTTTCTGGCCTTCCTGACTGCCTGTTTTGCACATGCATGAAACAACTGCTTTTTGTCACTGAAAAAAGTGCTAAGATATAGCTCATCTTACGTCATCATCACTAGAATCATCCTTGGCCTAACTCCAGTACCAACACATAAGAAGATGGGGGTGACAAGTATCTCATCATGTTCCCATATGAGTTTAGTGACCTCTATTAGGTCTTTATATTTTGAAAGCTGTCATGTTCTACATGTCAGAGATTATGAGCATTGGATATGGTGACATCTATTAAAAACATTCTTAAATTTTTATAGATCAGTGTTATGTCTGGGTGGTCAATAGATCAGTTTATAATAATAGTCCAGTTTCAGTACAGTTTATTGGTACAGTTCTCCAGGATATTTTTAGGTGTGTATTTGCAGTATTATATTTTGTCATTTGTCAGTATAAGAAACAAAGATAACTTTTAATGTATATAATTTTAGCCCCCAGGTCATGTTTTGCCAAGTATTTGCTAGGTGCTAAAGTTTAACAGTGATGCGTTGCATAATTTCTACCATTTCCTTGCAAAATCTGCATTAATCACTTAGTCCTCATAATTTGTGGTGGTAAGGACTTAAGCCAGAACTGGTATCATAAGCTCCTATATTTACACAAATAATTCTTCATATTCAATGGTTTTTAATGCTTTATCACTGACAAATTGTTGACTGAGTTCATGTGGATGTCACCCATGAGGGGGGGCCTTTTGATTCCACTCTTAGATCTGAACTGTTTCATGTACTGCATCTTCAAGTAAAATGCTTTTGATTACATTTGACAGTTCCAGTGGTATGTACCTGTTATTATCCTTTACTATTGCTTGGTGAAGCCATATCTGCTAACTCCAATGGTATTTCTGTGCAGTTTTGACCTAATTATCTTCTGTTCTATAGATGACAACCAATCCTCCTCTTCCTTTTTTTTGGCAAGAAAGTATTAATGTTTCTATAGCTACCTTTGGGTGATGGATCCTGTATTTCATTAACATTGTACAGATTTTTGTTAGAGTACTTTTAAATGTGTTATGGTCCATTTTAGAATCCCAAAAATTTATTTCAAAAGTGGTACTGAACATTTGTTAATTGTCTTAACTGTGTTCTTCCCACTGAACTTTGATTTCAGGATGCCAATAGGTCTCTTAATGTAGTAAACCATAGCTTTCTCATTGATAACTCAATACTCAATATGTCTTGGCTTAAGGAGGCTAAGGTATTTAATCTTTGTCCATTAGTTCAATTTGATCTCCATATTCTAGCTTGAAGACTCACATCTATCTTTCCTAAGCTTACCCTAATAATGTTATTCTTATTATAAATGACATTTCTAGGTCTTTGGAGAAAGATTCCATGAGATCAAGGAGTTGGTCAATGCATGTACAACAAGTGACTAATAAGATGTTTTAGTTTGACTTTCTCTTTACTTGGAAGCCATTTTGTTCTATATAGGAAAGATGATATTAGGTTTAAGGCTAAATAGCAGCAAATGGGCTTAAACTGTCTCCATGAAAAAGGTCATGTTGTTGTTGCTGTTGTTGTTGTTTAATAAATCATTCTTGACATTATTGTGTTGGTGCATGGTTTAAATAGAGAACAGTTTTCCATGTGGACATCAAATACTCAAGTGATTCTTGGGGTCACATTTATGTATTTGCAAGACATTAATAAGCCATAGGTGTGGAACTTAGTCAAAGACATTGAAATTATCAATAAAGACAGGTGTCATTAATTATTAATGTTACCTGTAGCCTGCTGTCTGCTTTATCTTATATCCTATTCCCATTTGGGTAAACAAAATGACCTTTTTCTTGGAGATATTTTGAGAAGTCCCAATAGACATAAGGCAATCTATCCCCAGGGGAATTTGTGAAATAGATGACTGGTAGTCTTCCTTGGCTACTGTGTGAGTACATTCAAGGGAAGTATTCATGCTTGCATCAGAGTGGGAAATAGACATTGGACATAATTCCTTAGTCAAACTACCCTCTCATCTGGGGTATGCATCCTTTTGAAGACAAAGAAAAAAGTTTGCGGGGTTGTTGTTATTTTCCTTTAGTTTTGTTTTTGTTTTGTGAGATTGTGGGGGCAGAAGTTGACCTCAAGTCTGATGAGATATATTGTCTGTTTCCTGCCAAAGATTTAAGTATGGCTCCAAGCTGAGACCCTAGTAGGGTAGAGGTAGGGAGAGTTGCGAGGGAAGGAGTTGTTCTGCCATTGGTTGCTAGGAATGTATCAGAGCAGGATCTGACAAAGAGACAGGGCTCAATCAGATAATCGAATCTGGCAGCTATCTGAGGCCTGACAGGGCACTTAACCCTCAGGCCTGTAGGGCATGGTCTATGGCACTTTGTGTAGACAGATGCTTGTATCTGTTTTCTGGGCTTGACCTTGAAGAAATCACTTCATTTCTCAGGTCCTCAATTTCCTCCCCTGTACAATGAAAGCTTGGACTAGATGAGTTCTAAGGTCCCGTCTAGCCCTCAATCAATAGACACTAAAAGAATAAGACAAATGTGGTTTAATTTCCTTATTTTCTGTCTTGTGCTGGAAGTGGTTCTATACATATCTTCTTTGCTCACTCTGAGTTGGGATTGGTAGATGCTGGTTGGTGAGTAGCCTACTTTCAGGCTAATATGACACAGCTCAGCTAAATTTCTCTGGTGCCTCCAGCCGTTCTCAGAAAAGTAACCCCTTGCCTTGGACAACTCTAAGACTTTTTATATATAGATGTGCCTGTTTGTCCTTCATACCTCTTATTCTCTCTACCCCTTCACCCTCTGCCTCCCTACTCAACCTGATAGACTTTGCCTCTACATGCCCTTCTCAGCTTCTAACCAGATCCAGCTAATTAGTTTCAATTTATTGGTTAATTTTCCAAAAGGAGATTAATGTGTTATTCAGCTCTGGCAGCTTCGATGTACACAGCTGTGGAGCTGAAACAGATGTGTGTGTGTGTGTGTGTGTGTGTGTGTGTGTGTGTGTGTGTGTGAGAGAGAGAGAGACAGACAGACAGACAGACAGAGAGATGAGAGATAGAGAGAGAGACAGAGACAGAGAGTGAAAGACAGAGAGACAGAGACAGAGAGAGACAAAGAGAGAGACAGGGACAGAGACAGACAGAGACAGACAGGCAGAGACAGAGACAGAGTGGGAGAGAAACCGACAGAGGAGACAGACAGAGAGGGGAGAGAGAGAGAGAGAAACAGACAGATTACAGACAGAAAGACAGAGAGATAGAGAGTGAAAGTGTTTGTGCGTCTATGCACATGTGTGTGATTTTGATCACATTTCTGGCAAACATATGTCCTAAATTCAAGTTCATTTTTCCACACCCACTCCAGCCCCCCAAAATACTGAGGCATCAGGTTTCCAGTTCTTGCTAACACGCAATTATGTTTCCTGTTGAAAGATAAAAATCAGAGAGGTTCACCATGGGGAAATTGTTAGCATGTGTGGGGGTTTTAGTGTTTTTATTTCAGCAGAATTGCTAATTATGGAGGCCAACATAACTCACGTGTTAATGAAATAGACTTGAGACAGTAAATCACCACCAATGTGGGAGACCAGGAAAGATACAGATCTATAGCAAGTGTTAGGAGGCCCCAGCCTTTAATCTAACACATTAAAGTTTGACCCTGCCTTGAGAGGACATGCAGGATTTCAAATTCAATAAGGTTAAATTAGACAAAATTATATAAAATATACAGGGAAGAAAGTAAATCCCACCATTCAAACAGATTCTTGGATAAGCGATTGTCATTTTTTTTTAAATTTGGTCACTGGCCCAATGGAAAGACAAAAAAATAATGGCAAATAATTTTAGAGGGAACAGTTTCTCTCATCCTTCCTTTCTTCCTTTCTATACTTCCACCATATACTCTCAGCCCTCATCATAAATGCATGTCCATTAAATGACCTCTGATTTATCCTATCAAATACTGAACATGATTTAATAAAGTAAATTCCCATCCTTGACCAGAGTGGGACAGTGAAGTCCCACGTTGGGACCTCATCTTCAATCCAGTGGATTCCTAGCATCCCTTACATTAAGGTTGCTTGTGACATTCTCATAAGCTGGCTTCCTATTTGATAAGGAAGACCTGAAAAAACCTAGGTTGTCTGTGTGTAATGGAATATTATTGTGTAATAAGTCAGGACTATTAGCAATTCAGAGAAATATGGGAAGATCTGTATGAATTGATGACCAAGAATAAATATGTAGACCAAAACACCCCAAACAATGACTACAATGTCAAAGAAGAGCCCTGGAAAAAATCCCAAGTCTGAGTAACTGAGAGTCTAGGGATGATCCAGGAGAAGGGAGATGGGCCACTTTGAAATTGTATTGACATTGCTATATGTATTATCTGATGTGGTCACTGTATTATGTGTTTTTCCCTTCATTTTTCTTTGTACAAGGAAGGAGTTTAATTGTGGTGGGGAGATATTTCTAGAAATAACTGTGACAAAGCATGAATAACTATTAAAAAAAAGATGAAAATGTAAAAATAAAACTGCAATGTTCGATCAACCAACCATTCAACAATCATTTACTGAACCTGCCATGTACCAGGTACTATGCTAAGCGATGGAGAGATGAAGACAAAAATGAAGGAAAAAAATCCATTGTGAATGTGAGGGTCTTGAATGTGATCTATGGGAGACCTATAAAATGAAAACTACTTTAAGGAAGGGATTGCTTCATTTCTGACTTTGTATCTCCAGTCTCTCCATAATGCCTCACACTTAGTAGGTACTTATACTTGCTTGTTGATTGATTGATGTTGGTCTCCAGCTTTCATAGAGAATTCTGTAGCCAAGTTTGACCTTTACTTCCTTCAGTTCCCTAACCCTCAATACAGTTGGAATACTATCTTGTGTTACTATGTCTAGGAAGTTTAAACACATTCTTATGTACCCTTTCGCTTCCCTGAGATTCATTGTTTCTTTTCATTCTATCTTCTTCACAAAAGTGGGTCACCTGAAGTGCTTTGTAAGCCTTAAAGTTATTATCAGTAACCCTGTAATTTTATTTTTCAAAGTTAATGGAAGGACATAGGCATGAGGGAATGGGGATTGAGAGGTCAGTATGCTAAATTGGTATGTCCTCCCTAGAACTCATGTTTGCTAACAGGTACAATAATACCATGTGAAACGAACAGGCTCTGGACCAGAGTGCTTAATATCTCAAGGAAAGGATGTGTCAATCCCACAATCTCCAGGAGCATGTGTATTTTCTAGGGTAATTTCAATGATCAAAAGAACAACTCCCTTTCTCTTTTCTCACCACTATCCTCCCTTTGCACAAATGCAAAAGCTCATTTCTCACACCCACCCCAAACCTTGTGGGATGAGCTTTCTTTTCAGGCTCTCTTTATAGCAGAGGTGCTCATAGCTTAGGAGTCTGTTGGCTGTGCGCTGGTCCCAGGGTGAGGCTACCCAAGAGGCCCAGCTGGGAAAGCTGCCTGGAGTGTGGGCAGGAAGTCATGCAAACAAATATCTGGTTTGAATGGTGAAGCCGCAGTCCAAGTGGCCAACTTGTGTGGGTTTGACCAAATGTGTCAGGATGCTGGCCATTACTTCCCATTCCCCTGGCCAGATGTACCCCCAACCCCTGTAGGCAGGGAGAGAGGGCTGGAAGAAAGAGAGGTAGAAGTAGCAAGACAGAGTGAGAGAGGGCTGGGCAAGGATCAGTGACAGAGTGACCCTTCTTTTCTAAGTAATGGGCAGCTAGAGGATGGAACGGTCAAAGACAGGAAACTTGATCATTTTGGGTGTCTGTGCCTGAGAAACATTTGGGAGGCTGGCAAGCAGGCACTTGGGGAGGGTCCATCAGGACAGCAGGCAGAGCTGGACAGCTGCAAGTCGTATGTTGCTTCTCATAAAGACAGCCTGGTGTGGCAGAAAGCACAGTGGATTTGGAGTGAGGCAAGCAAGCACTTTCTAAGCAATTGTCCAGATCTAAATCTTATGATTTCCTAATCCTCTGACCAAGTTTGACACCACCTGTGAGACTTTAGACAAGTCACTTCCCCTCCTTGGGCCTTGGTTTCCTCTTCTGTAAAACGAGTGGGTTGGACTAGATGAACTCTAAGGGACTTTTAGTCTTAAAAAGCCTGTGATACAAATCATAGACTGCCCCGGGTCTTACGCAACACTGGAGGCTGTGGAGGTACAGAGGAGGGGAGTCAAGGCCAGAGAACTCTCCTTGAACAACCTCTTCCCAACACACACACACCAGGGGATTTCCTGCTGCTTTTCTGCAGCGGAAGACCAAGTCCAAGGGTGGTTCAGATTCCCTCTAAGTGCCACATTTCAGTAGAGCTTGGAGGAACATTCCTGGGCCTGCCTCTGCCCCTGCCCTTGTCCCTATCCACCCCACCCCCCCAGAGGGTGAACCTTCCCAAAGTAACTGGAGCTGAAATGGCTTAAGGAATGAAATCCACATTGGGACTGAGACCTGTTCGAAGTTTACCTAACTGAAAATGAAAACAGTCTGAGTTTCCCCAGTGGGCCTCCAGGATCGTTTGAGACCCTATTGAAATCTTAGTTTAGCAGGTGGGATTTGCAGTAGGTAGAGGGGTGTCCAAGGTAGAACCTTTACAAACAGAAACATTCTGATGTTGAACTCTAAGTTCCCAGAACTAGAAAGGACCTTTGAAGTAATATTGCCCAACTTCGTTTGTGTGCATGTTCTTGTGTGTTTTGTGTGTGTGGTGGAGTAGAGGAGAGGGCAAGCAACAGGGAAGTATTAACCAGTTTTTATCCTTTTTCTTCCCTTTTAACGAGGAATCATTGTCAAGCAAAACAAATTGACCCGTTCACCACAACCAAAAATGGATGTCTCTTTCTGCACCTTGTGTCCATCACTTCTCTATCAGTAGGTAGGTATCGTATTTCATCCTTAGTCATCTGGAATGCTGGCTGCTCATTGCATCCATCAGAGTTTCTGAAGTCTTTCAAAGTCATTTTCCTTTACAATATCCCCATTATGTAAATTTCTCTCCTGTTTCTGTTCATTGCATTATACATCAGTTCACACAAGTCTTCCCAGGTTTCTCTGAAAATATACCTTTCATTGTTCCTTATGACTATATTCTATCACATTCATATACTACAATTTGTTCAGCTCTTCTCCAGTTGATGGACAATCTCTTCGTTTCTAGTTCTTTTCCACAACAAAAATAGGTGCTGTACATATTTTTGAACCTGTGTCTTTTTCCACTCTTCTCCTTGGGGCATAGGCCTAGTAGTAATACTATGAAGTCAAAGGGTATGCATGGTGTAGTGACTTCTGAGGCATAGTTTTAAATTGCTTCCCAGAATGGCTGGACCAATTCATAGCTCCACCAACAGTACATTAGTGTGTTCGTCTTCCCACAGGCCTTCCAACAATCGTCATTTTCCCTTCTGGTCATTTTCCCCAATCTGATCCAACCCCCTTATTTTACTGAAAAGGAAATTGAGGTCTACAGAGGGGACATGGTTTTTCCAAGGCCACATAGGCAGTAAGTAGCAATTTTTATGATTTATAATTTTATAATTATTATAAAGAGTAGCAGAAACTGAGTTCAAACACAGATCTTTTAACTCCAAATTCAGGGCTTTTTATACTAAATTATGTTGTCATATTTTATAAATAAGTAAACTGAGGCCCAGCAAAGGGGTGTCAGGAAAGTTCTTTATGTCTAAGTTTGCTGCATTCTTTGCAAAGTTTCAAAATGTTGTGAAACCCTTTAGTAGTTAGTCCACACATACTACATTGCATGAGAGCTGAGCTACCTGAATCAATGGAAAGCTTTTCTTAACATTATTCCTCTAGGAGCAGTGAGGTGGTACGGCAGATAGAGTGCTGGCCCTGCAGTCAGGAGGACCTGAGTTCAAATCCAACCTCAGATACAAAGCACTCACTAGCTGTATGACTCTGGGCAAGTTGCTTAACCCCCAAAACAACATAAAAAACCCCAATATTATTCCTCTAAAGAACCATAAACTTTATCCATGTGCAAATATTCACATATCACAAAATGTTCAAAATTTAATAGACTACAGAAATCACTACTCTAAACTCCTTGTTTTACAGGGAAGGGAAATGGGGCCCAGAGATATCAAGTCATCTCAGGCAATCAATAATCATTTTAGTGCTTATTTACCATGTGCAAAGCACTGTGCTAAGAGCTGAGGATACAAAGAAAAAGAAAAAAAATAATCTCTATCCTCGAGGAGCTTGTACTCTAATGGAGGAAATATGAATGCTCATGTGACTGATTTCACAATTAGCTCTCAGGAACCAATTCAAGCTGACTGCAGCACAGCCAGGGAGACAACCTCTACGCTAAAAGATACATCATGCAAAGTAGATAGGAGACAATCTTAGCTAGTAGATGAGATTTGCCTTTCGGCCCCACCCTTGCTTTGTCTTTTCCTGCGTCTGCTCTTTTGCCCATGCTGTGCAGTCCTCCTGTCACATCCGCTTATTCAAATCCAGTCTTTGGACACTCAGCTCAAATGGACTGGCTTATAATAATAACTGGCATTTATACAGTGCTTTATTTAGGTTGTCCCATTCGATCCTTACACCAACATTGTAAGGAGGCTACTGAAAGCAATCACCCATTTTACAGATGAGAAAACTAAGAATTCTCTCTTGGTCATGTAGGTATCAAAGGTAGCATTTAAACCATAATCTCTCTTGAATTTTCAAATTCACCTCACTATCCATAGAGTACTTTAAGATGATGAATCTAAAGGGCTTTATAAGGTTTATAGTGCTGCGATAATGTCAGATGTTATTATTATCCGAACCCATGATTTCATCAGGTTAGGGAACTCTAGGCATGAAAACCCCTCTACCAATACAAATTGGCAGCTCCCGGTGTGAGTGTCACTCACAGTGTTAGGGAGCCTCCTGCAACACCCAGAGGTCAAGCAACTTGTTTAGAATGTAGCCCATATGTATCAGAGATGGCAAGAGCCTCAAACAGGAATTCTTGTACCTGAAGCAAGGGGCAATAAAGTCACCCTTGGGTGAGACAGGAGTACAGAGATCACCTCTGGGGAGGAAATCAAGGCCCCAGGACACCACGAGGGGATGCTGGGAAGGATTCCTTTTCATGTCAGAGGAATCTAGCCATTTGGTAGCTTGATAGCTATGTCACCTACTTATTCTTGGTATTCTGGGTCTAAGGTCACTTGTTTCTTCACACTTGTCATTCAAGAAGCCTGATTACTAGGGTGTGGGGGTAACTTTTACCCCAAATAGATAAATTTGAGGTCAGGACCGAAAGAGGACTTGAAATCACACACACACACACACATCTTTAGAAGGAAGGAAGGAAGGAAGGAAGGAAGGAAGGAAGGAAGGAAGGAAGGAAGGAAGGAAGGAAGGAAAGAAGGAAGGAAGGGAAGGAGGGAGGGAGGGAGGGAAAGAGGGATAATTTATTCCAATTCCTTTTCTTCCAGAGGAGGAAACTAAGGCCACATAGAAAGGGAGTGACTTTTCCAACTTCCCAGAATCAGGTTTATCCAACTCTTTCTGAAATTGAAGATGAGCTGAGATGGAGTCAAATAGAGCCCAAATCTCATAGACTCAGACTGTCCGAACTGGAAGAAACCATTTTGTTCAATTCCCTCATTTATAGAAGAGGAAATAGAGCTAAGGGTGTGCTAGTAAGTGTTTAACAACCAGAACACTAGGAAAAACATGTATATAAAACATACTTCTGAGTTTATTGTGTATTATTGTTTTCTCTATCATTTTCTTAAATCTAGTCAATCAACAAAATAATAAATAAACCTCCAGTTTGCAGGATTTGGTGATTGCTAAAGTATAAATGTTCCCACTGAGAATTTAACAGCTGGCTCTTATCAGTTGGTTTGAGCTGGCTCTAGCACACCTCTGAAACAAACTCAGAGTTACAGTCACGGGATGGATCATGTCCAGACCAGTTTTCCATGCTCCAGGGCCAGTTTTTGGGAAGGTTGTTGAAGTTGAGCTCCCTGGGGTACTGGGCAGTAGTCCTTCCAGATCCATGACCCTGATCTTACAACTCTGGACAAACACTTGAAAGGCGATGGGAAGGTCAAAGAAGGCTTGGATCCTTCCAAATGCACGCAGACCCTAAGCTCAACTCCCTAAAAATTTTTAAGTAGCTTAAGAAAGCAAATTGGAGGGAAAGAGAAGTCCTGGGGATGGAGATGTCAAGAGATGACTGCCATCCCTTGCTTTGCCCCCACCTGAAGTACTCCCAACTCCAACTAACTTTCCTGAGATGAGAAGCAATGGAGAGCTAGTCCTGGGGAAGCATTTCTGCCAACATGGGACAGCATGTGCCCTGGCTCTGTGATCTGATCCCACTTGCAGAGTGGCCTTGGTCGTTCTATTTAACCCCTGGATGCCGTACCTCCAGAAAGTTTGAGAAGCTGGAGAGAGTCAAGCTTTGGGGGTGGGGGAGACAGAGAAGGACAAAGTCCAAATATGGAGGAGGCAGGCAGAGATACCCCCATGAAGGGATAGCCCCCCACCAGATGAGGTGTTATGTTCCTTACCTGCCCCATAGGGTATGTGTGGGAGGATATAGAATATCCCCACCCCTCACCTCATGGGAAGGTGACAAATAAGGGGTCCTTCCAAGATTGCTGATGATCCTTAGGTCTCCACCTCTCCCCAGCCAGCAATATGTGCCTCTGCCTCACTGAGAGGACCAGACTGTCGGATGAAGCAAAATGGAACCAATTTTCTAGACCTTTGTCCTCATGGCTAGGTCATTCTAGGAGTTAAAGTTCACCAGCCCTAGGAACCACAAAAAGTATTAAGCTGATTCTCCAGGTGTTCCTGCTTTGCCCCCTCACCATCCTGGTACCAGCTCCTCCTAGCCACAGCTCAATCCCTGCTTGCCTAGATTCCTCTCTGCCTTCTTCTTTAGAAGAGTAGGATTCTAGGCAGCTAGGTGGTGCAGTGGCTAGAACACTAGCCCTGGAGTCATGGGGACCTCAGTTCAAATCCAGCCTCAGACACTTATTTCCTGTGTGACCCCGGGCAAGTCACTTAACCCCATTGCCTAGTCAAATTAAAAAGAAGAAGAAGAAGAGTATGATTCCTGTCAGCTGCCCTTTCAATCTGTAGCCCTGAGGCAAAATTTTTTACCTTGAGCCAATACCCTTATTCTTTTACCCTAGTCATAGCTCTTAGAAGTCAAACTTGAACCCACCTATTTATGACTTAAAGCCAACTCTTCCTATCCACTATGTCATGCTGTCTTTCTTAATAACTATTTGTAACTCTTTGATATTTCCCCTACTAAACTATCATCTTTCCAAGGGTTGGGACCGTGTTTTGCTCTTTTTTTTTTTTTAAATCTCTGAGCCCAGGTCCTTGCACAAAAGGAAATATTGGTTGGATGGCTTGTAATTGGATTGGATTGGACTGGATCCAGAGTCCAGAATGCAGAACCTCCATTTCTAAATGGAGTTGGACGTCCAGAGAAGATATCAGTTGGGCCTAGGCTTAGAGACTCTTGCAGGTAAAATGAATGAATATACGGGTGCTCGTCTCGCAAACAGAGCCCACTGCTGTTAAAGAGAAATCATTTAAGGGGCCAAAAGTGAAGGACTACCGGACACAGAGAAAGGAGAACCACTTGGGCCCGGTTATCCTACTATCACCTCAGCCTTAGACTCTCTTCCAAGATCCTGAAAATCTTCCTCCTATCTCAACTTTCCGTAAAAGCAAACATTCCCCTGGGAAAGCCAATTGGGAAGGCAATTTTCCAAGACCATTTGCAGAATTGGCCAAGACTTCAGCTGCAAACATGAAAAGGCATTTTTTTTTTTTGGTACCTCAAATGGGGCTTGGAGGAGACACTGCTGAACTTGTTTTAGGAATAAATTTTGACTGCATCATTTTTATTGCTTTGTGTATAAATGTCAAACTCAATTTGCTCAGCCAAGGAGAATGTGTCTGTGTATGTATGCATGTGTGTGTGTATGTGTATACATGTATGTACACTATAGAATAGGGTACAAGTGTTATTTATATACATTTTGGCTCTTCTCCATAGCAAATGTATGTTTGGTACTTTATTCCAATACTACACAGTAAGATGTGTGAGTGTGTGTGTGTGTGTGTGTGTGTGTGTGTGTGTGTGTGTGTGTCTACACCATGGAAGGATGTTATAAACATTTCTGATAGGCTAGGTCTTATATTACAAGCTGTAATATAATCTTGAGTTAAAATGTAGAGTCTTCTTACATTCTGTAAAAGTAAACAAACAACACTTGCTTCTAAAACTTTGGATTAGCTATCTTCTCTCTTTTTAAAAAAGCTTATAGCTACCAATGACAAAAATTAAAAAGATTCTCACTGGTACAAAAGAGAGCTCACCCACTCTAAAAATAGCCACCACATTTATGTAGAACTTTAAAGTTTACCAAGCCAGATGTTGACACTAGCTATATGACCCAGGATAAGTCATTTAACCCTGCTTGCCTCAGTTTCCTCATCTGTAAAATGAGCTGGAGAAGGAAATGGCAAACCGCTCTACTATCTTTGCCAAGAAAATCCCACATGGGATCATGAAGGGTCAGATACAATTGAAATGACTGAGCAGCAAGAAGCCAGGTGTTGAGGAAGTTTATACAAATAAGATTATCCTCATTTGACTGTTGAGGAAGCTGGGGCTCATAAAGGTTAAATGACCAACATAGGGTCACACAGTAAGCAAGTGTGGGAGCCAGAATTAAACTTAGGTCTCTCCAAGTTCAATATTATTTCCTCTGTGTCCCACTGCCTTTGTAAGGTATGCACCAGCAAGATGTGATGGGGAAAGATTGAATTTGCAGTCACAGGACCTAGGGACTATGCCCCAACTCTTCTACCAACCTACCGTATGTCCTTGGGCATGTCATGTAAACCCTCTTATCTTTGTTTCTCCACATGTGGAATGGAGATAAAAATACCTGTACCATCTTTATTGAGGACCATTGTGAAAAAAGCAAATAAGCTAATATAGGTAAAGGACTTTATAACCTGGAAGCACTCTGACCATGTCAGCAAGCATGATGATAAGGTGATGGCAGTTTTTTATAAGCCATGGTGCAGTGGGGAAAATGCCAGATTTGAAATCAGAGGATTTGGGTTGGAGTCCTCCCTCTGATATTTACTTGTTTGTTCAGTCATGTCCAGCTCTTCGTGACCCCATTTTGGGTTTTATTTTGGCAAAGATACTGGAATGGTTTGCCATGTCCTTCTCCAGCTCATTTTACAGATAAGGAAACTGAGGCAAACAAGGTTAAGTGACTTGCCCAGGGTCACCCAGTTAAGAAGTGTCTGAGGCTGGATTTGAACTCAGTTCTTCTTGACTCAGGTGTGGAACTCTATCCACTATGCCACCTAGGTATCTGTTCCTAGAGGCACATAGATGTTAAGTATCTGAAGCTAGACTTGAACTCATGTCTTCCCAACTCCAGGTCCACTGTTCTATCCACTGCATCACCTAGCTGCCTCCATTTCTTCAACAGAGGCTCTTAGTTTTAGCCCTAAAAGAAACTGCAGCAGCCCCAAAACTCATCTTTACAATTAGGGAAACTGAGGTCTAGAGAGGATAAATGAAAAAGAGGCAAAGATAGGATATGAACCCAGGTCCCCTGACACTCTTGTTGCATGAGCATGGGCAAGTCACTTAACCTGAATCTCGACCTTCTCATCTATGCAAAGGAATTAATATTAACTGCACTGCCTACTCTACAGGGTTACTCTGACAAAAGGACTTTGAGATCTTGAAAGTATGATAGAAGCTGGAAGTCTTATGAGTAAATACTTCCTAAAGGTCAAGGTGATTAAATATTGAAATTAGTAAACAAAAGGGAGGAGGCACTCTTTTTTTAAAGGGCTGCTTTTATATTTAATTCATTCAGGAGCAAATAATATTTCTTAGCCCAGAGGCTGAGCCCTGCTGGTCTCTTGAAGCCCCTTTCAGGTGTCATGACACCAGAATAGCTGATCAGTGGCAATGTCAGCAGGCCAACATAGATCTCTTGTAAGAAGCCTGATACCCCAGTTGGTAGCTTCTTCCTCTCCAAATTATTCTGCATTTTTCTTATAAATATACTATATTAGACTTAGCTAAGTATAGTAGAACATAAATTCTTTGAGGACAGGGGCTCACCTTTTTAGAGTTCCTCACCCCCCCTCACACCAGGGCACACAAGTATTTAATAAATGCTTGTTAATTTGAATTGAGGAGATATCTGAGCCAAATTTGAACACATAAACTGGGAGAAAAGTTAATTAGGTCATTTTGCCCTATAGGACAAATATAACCCTCATAGAAACAGAACATACAGGGAGCCCCCCCCCCCACCTCTTTCGTTATTTATTCAAATGGAAACTTTTGTGAAAACTGTGAAGATTTATCAGTCAAATCATTTTCAGAAAATTGGAGAAGTGGCCACTTAGGGAAACTGGCTGGATGTTTTCTCTGTACACTTTCTACTCTGCCCTAACACCCGAGATTATAGTTTCTCTCCTTGTATGTCAGTTATAAAGTTATCTATTCTCGATGGCAGCAAGAAAAAAGATCTTTCCTTCTCTATCAAGTCTGGATCCTATTGACACTCAGATCCTGCAGATTTCTCCCTGGACAACTATCTTTGAACTGAGGACTTCTTAGGCAAGCTGGGAGTTTCCTGGGGTTTTTCATTTTGGTTTTTTTCATATCGATTTTGGAATTTTTAACTAGGTTTGTGCTTCTGATCTTTTCTCTGCATCTGTGAAATCCCTTATTTCCCACATGTTTTATAGAATCCAACTATTGGAGAAACAAACTTCAGGTGAACTTTGCTAAAGGACTTCTGCCCTGGACCTTTTTTGTCTTTGGGAGAAAGAGAGGAAACAAAGTGTATGTGGATGGTCAGAGGGCCTTACAGGGCTTGTCCCTTGGAAACCTCAAAAAACAAAAAGGAATTCCTGGAGAAAAATGAGTCAAAGGTTAAAACCCAATACAAAGTGAAAAGTCATGATAACTTGCAGAATTAAAGCAAGAAACAAAAAGTAGAGATAACTTCCTAAAATGTCTGGTTTTAAGGATTTGTATTAGTCAAGAAAAGCAATGATTCCCATATGATGAATCTAAAAAATATACTTGGCCTTGTAATTCATTATTCTAAATAATTGCATTGTTATAGTACTTGAATATCATGATGCATAAGACAATATGGCATAAAGGGACAGAGTATAGAACTTGGAGGTAGGAAGACATGCATTCAAAACCAATTTCTGATACTTATTAGGTATTTAACCATAGACAAAGTGTTTACTTCCTCTGAGCCTCAGCTTCTTCATCGGTACAATGGAGATAATTATACCCATTGTAATTACCTGGTCATACTGTTACTGTGAGGATGAAATTATATATATACATATATATATATATATATATATATATATATAGTTTTGGAACTTTTTTTTTTTTTTGCTTTTTGGTGAGGCAATCAAGGCTAAGTGATTTGCCCAGGGTCACTAGTAAGTGTCAAGTATATGAGGTCAGATTTGAACTCAGGTCCTCCTTACTCCAAGGCTGGAGCTCTATCCACTGTGCACCCAGCTGCCCCTGTTTTGCAACTTTAAAGTACTATGCCAATATCAGTTATTATTATTTTATATTCCAGGTATTCATTTCTAGTAAAGACAAAGTGAAGTAAAATTGTTAAGACCTAATTCAAGTAAAGTAAGAAAGTCGATTTCTCATTCTGATCCTTTAATTTCTTTCTGACTGCTCTTTAGAGATGTGAAAGTGATAGACCATACCAATGAACAGATTAATGTCAGGCAGTCATCTAATATGGTCTTCTTTCTTTGCCTTCACTATTTATGTTTTATTCTGAATTTAACAAATATGACCCACCCTAAAGAATATTTACATATATAAAACAGAACAATATAGGGAGTTATAGGTGAAGCCACAAACTTGTATTATGTACAGTTTATAATAAATTCAATGTTACTTCCAGAACTGTCCTGCTTATAATTGTTTCCCTTTGAACTTTCTTTTATTCCCTATTGTGCATTTTTAGAGATCTTTCAATGACTTTAAATTCCTTTCTCCCTCCCCCACTTACTAGTATTTTATTTTCCCCAATTATATGGAAAGATAGTTTTCAGCATTTAATTTTATAAGATTTTGAATTCCAAATTTTTTTCCCCTCCGCCCTTCCTAAGACATCAAGTAATTTGATATAGGTTATACATGTACAAACATGTTAAACATATTTCCACATTAGTCATGTTGTGAAAGAAGAGTCAGAACAAAAAGGAAAAACCATGAGAAAGAAAAAAAATAGTATGCTTCGATCTGCATTCAGACTCCTTAGTTCTTTTTCTAGATGTGGCTAGAATTTTTCATTGTGAGTCTTTTGAAGCTGTCTTTGATCATTGTGTTGCTGAGAAGAACTAAGTCTATCATAGTTGATCATCTCATAATGTTGCTGTTACTGTGTACAATGTTCTCCTGGTTCTGCTCACTTCACTCAGCATCAGTTCATGCAAGTCCTTCCAGGTTTTTCTGAAATTTGCAGGCTCATAATTTCTTATAGCACAATAGTATTCCATTATATTAATATATCACAACTTGTTCAGCCATTCCCCAGTTGATGGGCATCCCCGCAATTTTCAATTCTTTGCCGTCATAAAAAAAAAAAGAGCTGCTATAAATATTTTTGTACATGTGGGTCCTTTTCCCTTTTTTATGATCTTTTTGGGATATAGATCTAGTAGTGGTATTGCTGGATCAAAGGTTATGCACAGTTTTATAGACCTTTGGGCGTAGTCCCAAATCACTCTCCAGAATGGTTGGATCAGTTCATAACTCCACCAATAATGCATTAGTGTTCTAATTTTCTGACATCTTCCCCAACATGTATCATTTTCTTTTTTGTCACATTGGCCAATCTGATAGGTGTGAGGTGGTACCTCAGAGTTATTTTGATTTCCACGTCTCTAATCGATAATGATTTACAACTTTTTTATATGACTATAGATAGCTTTAATTCTTCATCTGAAACTGCCTGTTCTTATCCTTTGATGATTTGTCAATTGAGGAATGACTTGTATTCTTATAAATTGACTCAGTTCTCTATATATTTGAGAAATAAGGGCTTTATCAGAAACACTGGCTGTAAAAAAATGTTTCCCAGCTTTCTGCTTTTATTCTAATCTTGGTCACACTGGTTTTGTTTGTGCAAAAACTTTTTAATTTAATGTAATCAAAGTCATTCACTTTGTATTTCATAATCTATCTCTTGTTTGGTCATAAATTCTTCCCTTCTCCATGGATCTGACAGGTAAACAATTTCTTGCTCTCCTAATTTGCTTATGGTATCAACCTTTGCGTCTAAATCATGTGCCATTTTGACCTTACCTTGGTATAGGGTGTGAGATGTCAGTCTATGCCTAGTTTCTGCCATACTATTTTCTAGTTTTCCCAGTGGTTTTTGTTAAAGAGTGAGTTCTTATCCCAGAAGCAGGAGTCTTTGGGTTTATCAAACAGTAGGTTACTATAATCATTGACTACTGTGTCTTGTGAACTTAACCTATTCCACTTATCCTCCTCTCTATTTCTTAGCTAGTACCAAATAGTTTTGATGATTGTTGCTTTATAATACAATTTACGATCTGGTATGGCTAGGCTACTTTCCCTTACATTTCTTTTCATTAATTCCCTTTTGTTCTTCCAAATCAATTTTGTTATAAAATTTTTATGGTAGATTGATTGGTATGGCACTAATTAAGTAAATTAATTTAGATAGAATTGTCATTTTTATTATATTAGCTTGGCCTACCCATGAGCAACTGATATTTTTCCAGTTATTAAGATATGACTATATTTGTGTGAAAAATGTTTTGTAATTGTGTTCATATAGTTCCTGGGTTTGTCTTGGCAGGTAGACTCATATATTTTGTATTGTCTACAGTTATTTGAAACAGAATAACTCTATCTCTTGCTACTGAGCTTTGTTGGTAATATATAGAAATGCTGATGATTTATGTGGGTTTATTTTATATCCTATGACTTTGCTAAAGTTGATAATTATTTCAAGTAGTTTTTTTACTTGATATTCTCAGATATTCTAAGTATACCATCATATCATTTGCAAAGAATGATAGCTTTGTTTCTTCTTTGCCTGTTTTAATTCCTTTAATTTCTTTTTCTTTTCTTATTGCTAAAGCTAACATTTGTAGTACAGTATTGAATAACAGTAGTGATAATGGGCATCCTTGTTTCACCCCTCCCCCCATCTTATTGGAAATGCTTCTATCTTATCCCCATTGCATATAATGCTTGCTGATGGTTTTCAATAGATGCTATCATTTTTTGGGTGAGGTAATGTGGTAAAGTGACTTGCCCAAGGTCACACAGCTAGTAAGTGTCAAGCGCCTGAAGCCAGATTTGAACTCAGGTCTTCCTGAATCCAGGGCCAGTGCTTTATCCATTGCACCATCTAGCTGCCCTGCTATCTATCATTTTAAGGAAGACTCCATTTATTCCTATGCTCTCTAGTGTTTTTAATAGGAATGGGTGCTGTATTTGTCAAATGCTTTTTCTGCATCTATTGAGATAATCATATGATTTCTGTTAGTTTTGTTATTGATAAGGTCATTTATGCTGATAGTTTTCCTAATATTGAACCAGCCTTGCATTCTTGATATAAATCCTACCTGGTCATAATGTATTATCCTCAAGATACATTGCTGTAATCACTTTTTTAGTCCTGCCTGTTGTGCCTGGCTGGTAATTTGCCTTCTGCACTGGGGCTTGTGGCCTCACAGCTGGCCTGCTATGCCACTAGCTTGTTGATCCAGGACTGAGGGGCCTTGATTGCTGATCTGTGCTGTGACTTAGAGACTTCCACTGGCTTGCCCAGATGCCTTCTACACTGGACTTCACTCCCCTTTTACCCAAGTGAGACAGACCTTTCCTAAAGTCCTTCTAAGTTACCTTCACTCCATCTTTTTGTAGGTCTTTTTACTCCAGAATCTGTTTAAAGGTTTGATTTAACATTGTTTCTGAGGGAAACTGGGGAGAGCTCAGGCACCTTCCTGGCTTTTCTCTGCCATCTTGGCTTTGCCTCCCTATTCCTTTACTTTTTTGGGGGGAAGAGAGGAGAGGAGAGGTCACACTATTGCTGGGGCATCCCACCCTTCCCAAAAGAAAATAAAAATGAAAAGAAAATACAATTCTTGTAAGAAATAAGCAATTGTCAACAAATACACACATTTTTTCTTATATCCAAAAATAGATGTCTCATTCCACACTCTTAGAAGTGGGAGATATGTTTCATCATTCAGAGCTTTTGAGTTGAGTTGAATTTTGTCATTGCATTGGTCAGAGTCCTTAATTAAGTCTTTCCAAGTTACTTTAATTTACAATGTTCTACTAACTTCATTGGGGATCAGTTCATACAAATCTTCCCAAGTGTCTCTGAAACCAACCCCTTCATCATTTCTTACAGCCCAGTCAATTAGCAAACATTTGTTAAGGGCCTATTATATGCCAAACAGTGTGCTAAGTGCTAGAATACAGTAATATTCCATTACATTCACATGCCAAAATTTGTTCAGCCATTTCCCAGTTGTTGGGCACTCCTTTAGTTTCCAGTTCTTTGCTACAATTAAAAAAGCTGCTATAAATATTTTTTATACATAAGTCTTTGTATAAGTCCAGGACTAGTACCATTGGATCAAATAGTATATAATTTAATGACTTTGGAGGCATATATACTAGCTAATATTTATATAGTACTTTGAAATTTGCAAAATTTGTTATATATATATTATTTCATTTAGCACTCACAATCCCATGGGATAGGAATTATTATTATCTCCATTTTATAGAAAAGGAAAAATAAAGCTGAAAGAGAACAAGAGGCTTATGTCTAGTTATACTGTGCATATCAGATGTAGAATTTGAATTAAGATCACCTGACACCATGTCCTTATGACAACTGGGACAAAGTGAATAGATAAGGTATGCATATACACATCTCCATCTCTGTCTTTGTCTTTCTCTGTTTGTCTCTATCTCTCTGAGTCTCTCCTGCCTGGTCCCTCATTCAATTCTCCTCTTATTTATTTGAATACATGATGGTACATACCAATAGAGAAATCAGGTAAGCAGAACTTCCCTAAGCCTGGAGATATAGTGCTATTTTGAACTCCTAGCATCTATATAATACCAAAATGACAGGGATTCGCTATTCCATTGGCATGGGAATGCCCTTTAACAATGTAGACATTCTTTTTTCAAGGAAGTAGAGCTATCTTGGGATGTTGCCTGAGGTTCAGAGGTTAAGTGATTTTCCCATGATCACTCAACTAGTAAGTGCTTGAGTCAGGATTTGAAACCATGTCTTCCTGACTGTGGAAAGCACCACATTGCCTCTCTCTGTGGAATGCAATTTGAAAAACTACCACCTAGTAAAGTAGACATTCTAGAAGAGGGTCAAGTCAGGATATATTCTTCTTTGATTAATTCTGCAGTGACCTATGAGCTACTTTGGAATTATCTCCATAAAATAGCATATTTCTGGAAACAGATATGTCAGTAAGCAAAATACTCCTTCTATTTAAAAATCAGCTAAATTAACTTGTGTATGTTATGTATTTATGTGCACATTATATATATGTATACGTATATACATATATACGTATACATATATACGTATATATGTATACGTATATATGTATGCATACATATATATACACATATATAATCTCCAAAGGTTTGTTTTATTACCAAAACAGAGCAGGTCATTTCTGATTGACTTTGGTTGATTCTACCCTGCATAGCTGTGAGAGTTTCAGGGGGGATACCATTCATAAGGATAAACTGGCATATTGTGTATTGGAGAAATAAAACACATACCTTCCATGTCTTCCCAGCAACCAGTGGCCCCCTGCTCAGTGAGTCAAGAAAAGCTCTTTGAAAATAAATTAATAATATCTCAGTGATATGCACACCCCCAGCATGGGACAAGACCAGAAGTTTTCATTTAGATGTTTTGCCTTTCAATAAGTACATCCATAGTTCCCAATGTAAAAAGCTAGAAGTTGTGATACAGGATATGCATTAATGCATGCACACATGTGTGTATGTATGTATGTATGCACATATGTGTATGTATAGATAAATATAAATATGCACAGATATAAAGAGAGAGCTAAGAAGAAAGGAGAAATAAAAGGGGGAAAGAGGAAGAAAACAGGGGGCAGGGACATACATACATACATACATCTGTATTATATATATGTATGTGTATGTATATATTTGTATACTAACATATGGATATTTCCATTAAATAGATGGAAAAAACAAGCCATTGGGAGGTAAAGAGAACTGTTCCAAAGCCCCAGATGCTGGTGAAATTTATTTACAACCCAGGGGTTCTTGGCTCCTAAATCAGTATTCAGTGATGCATCAATAACCAAAGTCAACATGCTGAGTCAATAAGTGTTTGCTTTTTGTGCCTACTGTCTGTTACCAAGACTGTGCTAGGAGCTCAAGAGAATTGAAGAGGTTTCCCTTGGATTTACATGAAATGACCAGATCTAGGAGAGCAATTTACATCACAATCACAACAATATAAAGAAAAAAAAATTAAAGCTTTCAGAACTCTGATTGATGTGCTAAGTATTAATGACATCTGAGGACTGATGGTGAAGCATGACTATCACTTTTTGGCAAAGAAGTTTTGAAATTTAAATGTGGATTTAGGCAAGTCTTCAGAATTGGCCAATGTGTTGCTTTGTTTTGTTTAACATACTTGTTACAAGGGAAGGTTCTATTGGAGAGGAGGCAAGTCATTAGAAACTAAAGTGATGTAAAAAATAACTTTAATAAAATATTAGTGAAAAAAACATTTTTAAAGAAAGTCTCTTCCCTCAAGAAGCTTTCGTTCTTGGGGAGATACAATTCACAAATATAAAAGAATAAGAAAGTAACTTTGTGAAGATTACAATTAAAATGTTTCCTTCTTTTTTAAAAAAATGTATATTTAATTTATGGAATTAAACAAGCATTTCCATAACAGTACAATAAAAAAGATGATTGTATATGAAACTACAAATCTACCATGCACAACTTGCTATTCCTTTCAAATATATAACAAAATTATCATGTAAATTTCTTTTTTTCTTTTTTTTCTTCTCTCCCCACCCCCCTCACTTTAGCCCATATATTCTAAAATGTTTATAGCAGCTGTCTTTGTGGCAGCCAAAAAATTGGAAATTGCAGAAATGCCTCCTTCTTCATGAAGACTTCTGTGATCTCCCTTTGGTGATGATATTCCACCTGGGACCTTCCATAGCATTTTATTTTCTGATCCTCTAATGTGTTCATCATAAGATTCCATAGATCTAGAGATGGAAGGGACTTCAAAAGCAATTGAGTCCAAACCCTTTGCAAGTCACTTAATTGCTCTAAGATGCAGTGTCTTCCTCTTTGTAATGGAGGTAACAATATCTATAGTACTTATCTCACAAGGTCAATTTCAGGAGCAAACAACAGCTTATAATAATAGCTAACATTCACATAGTGCTTTAAAATTTCCAAAACTACCTTACATATAATGTTTCACTTAATCTTTACGGATATTTACTAACCCTGTGAAGTAAGTTCTATTATTATTCCCATTTTACAGATCAGAAAACTGAAGTGAAGTAATTTGGAAGGGTTACACAGTTAGAAAGCAACTGAATCAGAATTTGAATTTCTCTTTCTGACTCCTTTCCAGCAATCCATTCTCCATGACACTCAGATGTCTAAATGATATATTTCATGCAAAGCTATGTATAATTTGCAAAAATAAATGTAACTAGGGAAGCACTCTTCATCCTTAATGCAATCAGACCCCCAGGGGAAAGGAGTGTCATTATTAGCAATAACCTAATTGTTCAGTCACCTGTTATATCTATGATTCTTATCTAAGAGTAAAACTCATTCAGTCTCTAGCTCAGCCCCATCTGCTGGGGCATAGCTTTTTTTTTTGTATTATTTCATTTATCTTCATTCTTTCAAGGTCAATGATTTAAAATCACTCTTTAATTAGATTTGTAAATGAATGCATAATAAGAACTGAAGTATTTATCACATGTAACATAAACTGTATATATATTCCATTTGATTCTTATATTCAACCCCTACCAAGGCAGAAAGCCACCTTTAAGTTGGAGTCAGTCTCCCTTCCCATAAGTTTCATAGGCACTCAAACACGACGGGAAAAGAAAGCTAAAGTTCAGTATATCATAATCTGCCTGTGAAATGGGAACTGTGCAAAGGTATTTAACTTATGAAAGGACTCTGAAGAAACATCTATGATTCTCCTGGTCATAGTTCTATGGGCAAAACTGGGACACAGCCCTCTTTATTCCTCTAGCATCCTAGAAACTCTGCTCTTCCATGGATTTGGCACTCCATTCCAGGGTTGGTGTTTTTTTTTCTTTTTGTCTGTTTGTTTCTCCTCTCCTGTCTGCTTCTATAAACCAGCACTGAAATAGGATCTTACTCCAGCTCAGGACTAGAATTGACCCACTCCTATTGCTAGCTATTGTTAAGTAATAAAGAGCATAGATATGGGTCTAATCAGACATAATGGAACAGGATCAGGATCAGAGGACCATGGTATAAATCAAGCTGAAAAAACTTATGTGCAGTTGGTGAGAACCCCAGAGTCCAGTCTATAATGGTTTTACTTCCTGTCTCTTTGTTGGAGCATTGCCAGAAAAAAGTCATGCTTCCTTTTACGGATCAGAGTATTTCACTTCCCAGTTTCCCTTTGACCAGTGAGAAAAAAGGGCAAGACATTCAAATCCTCTCCCTTCTCCAAGTTCTAGTCATCAAAGTCTATAATTGGAAACATTTCTTTTTCGGTGTTTATTGGTATACCTACCATATTTGAACCTACTATTAAAGAACATAGCCATTAACAACAAATTGTGTCCAGTGTATAGTATGAAATTGAAGGAGAGGATACTAATTCAAAGGCATAAATAATTGTACCCAATTCATAATGGGGAGGAAAGGGATCCAAATGGAGAGAAAATTTTCTGTAGTTTAGGTAAATTTGAGCATATTCATTCATAGGGAGCTAATACAGATACATAGGACCAAGAGCCATTCCCTAATGGATTAGTAGCTAAAGAGTATGAATAAACAATTTTAGCAGCTACTATGAACCATAAAAAGAATGGCCTGAATAATAAGAAAACTGAAAATCAAATGAACTCTAAGGTTTTAGTTTTGGCTTGGCAAACTGGCAAAGATGACAAAAGATGAAAATAGTCAATATCATACAGGCTGAGGAAAGATGGGCACTCTGATACACCGTTGGTGGAGCAGTGAATTGATCCAACCATTCTGGAAAGCAATTTTGAATTCGGCAATGAAAGTGACTTTTTGACCCAGATATTTGTCTGTTAAGCACTTAGTTCAAGGAAATTAATGACAAGAAGAAAGACCTCCAAACACAAAAATGTTGACAGCAAACTTTTTTTTTGGGGGGGGGAGATGGAGGTAGTCCTGAATTTAGAAACAAAGTTGATACCTATAGCCTAGGGAATGACTAAGAAAGCAGAGGTATATGAATATAATAGGATATTACTGAACTGAAAGAAAAACATAACTATAATAAAGACATAACAACTGAAGAAGTACACAAAACAAACAAAATGCACAATGTCTACAGTAATGAAAATGTAAAGAACTACAATACCCAGAAAAAAAAATCAAAATGAAATACTGCAAAATTCTAATGACCAAAATTGTCCCCAACAAAGAGATAAGACAAATACTCCTACATCTCCCCATCCCACCCCCACTTTGTGGAAGTGGGAGGCAGCAGGTTTGTTAGCCTTTTTTGATGTTGGTTAGTTTTTTCTGAACTGTTTTTCCCCCTCTCTCATTTTTTTCTTATTCATGATGGTTCTCTGGGAGGAAAGAGAAAAATACATTAAGAAATTTGGAAAAAATCTAGACACAAATTGGCAATACTATTCATTAAACAACAACAACACTACATAAAAGAATGCTCCAAGTCATGAATAATTAGAGAAATGTCATTTCATGACAAGTTTCAGCCATACTCACTTCATTGCCTACTTGACTGATTCTGAAATTATTCCCCAGTTTGGCATCAGCCTTATATCTGATTGATTACCATCCACTTGCCCTCTTACCTCACTTTCCATCTTTGTGTTGTCTTCTCCTACTAGAGCATGAGTTCTTTGAAGGCAGGGATTGTCTTGTTTGCTTGTATTTGTATCCCTAGTGCTTAGCATAGAGCTTGGCATAGAATTTAACTCTCTCTCGCTCTCTTTATCTATCTATCATCTATTTATCTATCTATATATTAGTGTCTATTTATCCATCTGCAATCCATCTCTCTACATATCCATATCCATCTCTCTACACATCTATCTACCTACATATTCATCTACATATCTATCCATCCATCTATCTATCTATCATCTATCTCTCTCTCTCTCTCTCTCTCTCTCTATCTCACAACTACAATAAGTAAATGGAAAGTGGAGAGAAGAAGACAATGTTGAATATTGTGTCATTAAAATGACTTCCATGCATGATCTTGAAGAAGAGATAAGAAAATATGTCTTTCCCACCACTTTTCAGAGGTATAGACTGATTGCAGAACATGACATACATTGTCAGACTCTGCTGATGTGTTGATTAGTTGTGCTGAAGTGTTTTGTTTTGTTTTTTCTTCTTTTTCTTCTTTGTTACAGTGGATAAGCCTCTGGGGAGGGGAAGATGAAGGTATATATTTGGAAAAGAAGGTGATGTAAAAACACAAGATACAATTTTAATTGCAATTTTAACCAAGAAAAGTGATGTTACTTTCTCATGATAACACAATTAGTAAGTGTACAAGACAGGATTCAAATTCATGTTTCTATGCTCCAAAACCAGCTCTCTGGCTGCCGTACCATGATGCTCATTTGATTAGGATGGCAGGGTAAGTCCCTTTGTAGGTACAGGAATGAGGTACCCTAAGGGTTGGTGTTGTATTAGTGAATCTAAAAAAAATCAGAGATTCCTCAATCATACAACTCTTCTGTGTCCAAAGATAGCCTCAGAGACAAAACTTCATAACCATTTGGCCCAATTGACCATGGGAACAAACAAGCAAGTAGTGCTGCAGCACAGTTGTAAAGAGATTCCTTTTTCATTTCCTCTCCACAGGCACTTCCTTTAGATCTTATCCAGACTCATCTGTTCAGATAGTATCATATTTTTTTCCAGCATGAATTATATTCTCCTTTTATTCTCTTTTCTTTAGTAAGTTACCTCCCTGTGACTTGAAGTAAGGAGACTTGGGGCTTGACCGGTGATGTCAATTGTTACTGATTGTGGAGTAGCTCACTATTGTATCTCCAGACCTCTCTCCCTGAGTACCTGACTTAGGGAGCTCAGTTTGGTTTTTCCCCCAGAAAGCGAGGTAGGTTCCAGAGGGACAGTCACATAACTGCTCTTCCAAGCATGACGAATCAATCCCTTCTCCTTGCAAATTCTGAGAACTGGAAGAGAGTGCATGCATATTTCAAAGTTACCTCTTAATACAATTATAGTTCATTTAGCCAGCAATTACAGTAATAGGAAGATTGGCAACCACAGCCGTTTGGGCTCAGAAAAATCAATGATCCATGTGGCTACTTCTTCGATTTGTCAAGCACCCATGATAGGGACTGTCTGGGTAGCTTATTCTATTGCTAAGGACTTAGCTAAGGCCCAGACAGCCCTGCATGAGCAGCCTTGACTTCCAAAGGGGTATCTGAGCACGATCAGGAGCAGCTTCTCTTTGGAATTGGACAGATGCTTTAATGGAGGCTTCAGCTCAAGGCTGACCCCATATTTGGAGGATGTGGGCTAATATTTATGTTGTATAGAAAGGGTTCCATCTTCTCTCCTCCCCCATACCCTTTTCCATTGAACCTATCACTTTCCCTGAATGTCTAAATCACTAATAGGTTGCATACAAAAGATAAGGACATTATCTTGAGAAAATTTTAGGGAAAAATGTGTTTGTTTTACCTGGGACTGATCTTCTAGTCTTCTCCCATTAGTACACACAGAGCAATTAAGTTATCAGATGAATTAGATAGTATTTTGTGTCTTCAGGCAAGGACAGATCAGAGGGTAAAGCATTAGAAAGAGGGCCACTGACCTGGGTAGCCCTAGCATGATAATGTGGGAGAGAAACAATTAAAGAGAAAGGAATGCTAAGGAGAGGGTGTGGAGCCCAAGGTAGACATTTAAATTTGCCCTCCATCCAAGTCTGCCCAGGCTGTGGTTAACCTGCCTGGGGCATCTTTCACCAGACCCCAAGTATACTTCTCCAGGTGACCAAAGGGGAACTGAGAAAAGAGAGCACAGCCAGGACAGAAATCATTGATTGTGGAACAGAGATGCTGTTCCTTTGACCTTAGGCCAGTGTGTCTCCATGCCCCATCCAACTCCTCTACGGAGGGAGGTTGGTTCAGATTCCAGGCCTTAAAGGACATTTTGTCAAAGAAGTTTCCTCCCCACTCAGTCCAGTAGCCAGCCTTGGTAACCTTCACTCTGCTGTCCCTACTGGTGTTGTGAAGCCCCAGAACCTCCCCATTCCTCAATTTCTCATATATCTTACAACTTACAATAATTTCTCATATATCTTTCATTCTCTCTCCTCTCCAATCCAACCTCTCTCCACACAAATGCCAAAATAGTGTTGATATTCCTACAGCATAGACCTAAGCGTGTAACTCTCCTAATCAAAAATTTTCTGTGTCTCCCTATTACCTCTAGGATAAAATACAAATTTCTCTTCTGGGTCTTTGAAGCCCTTCACTATCTGACAACACCCGATTTTTCCAGATCAATTATATATTATTCTCCCTAGCATGCTCAGTTCTAGCCAAACTGGCTTACTCTTACTCCATCTCTCACTTCCTCATCTTTGCTCAGACTTGTCTCTTAAATGCTTTCCTGCTTCACTGCTATCTCTGAGAATCCCTAATTCCCTTTTAAGCTCAGGCCAAGAGACTTTTCCCCATCTTGGTAGTTTTGAGTGTTTTTTTCCTTTAATTATCTTTATTTACTCAGCAGCTTGCATACTGTATCCCCCAATGTTACTTTGAGGATGGAGACTGTTCTTCATTTTCTGTCTTTACATCCCTAGGGTCTAGTGGGCTGCCTTGCATGCAGGAGGTACTTAATAAGTGCTTGTTGAATCAAATAGACTAAGGAGAGTTCTAGAAACTAGAAACTGTCATGGGAACTATCTATTGATCCCAGCTTTAGAAAGTTTGTTCATGGGACAGATGAAATTATATCATCAGGTATCCTTCTCTATTGTCCAAAGTTCAGAACTTATTCAGCCTATTAGAGTTTCCCCACTCCTTATGCTCACCTACAAAAACTATATGGACTTCTCACACAGTTATGACAGTACTGCATAGATAGCTCTCTAGCAGGCATCTCTATTTGCAGCTGGTTCAATAGTAATTCCTCCAATTGAAGTTACTGGTCAGTCAAACAATGGTCAATTCAATCAGTCATCCAACCAAAGAAATCAGAGCATTGGAACTAGTTGTCAAGGGGTAAGGGAGTGCTTAGAGCCTCTTTGAGTTCAAAGTCAAAATGGTGCCCTTTGGAGCTGGATTCGTAGTCTATATGCTCAAGCCATAGAAGCCTTGATTTCATAGTGTCTGTTTCTTAAATATGTCCCCGAGGAATCTGGTTCTGAATATCCCTCCTTCCAAATCCATAAAGTATTTCTAAGACTTGGTTCTTGATCACAGTATGATTTTTCTAAGTGACATTTTTTTTTTTTATTTTCAGTTTCTCTCAGCATCCATTTCCCTGCTCTTGTAGAGAAAGGATACCTAGGAATGGGCCATCCATTTTGCTGATGAAGGAAAATTTCTCCAATGCTATTTCTATTGCAAAGAGTTCCTTTGACAAATAGATAAATGATGTGTTAGTAAGGTGCCAGATTTCTGGTGCAGAAGTATCTTGGCATTATCTACTTTATTTTTTTTTCCCAATGAATATTAGTGAATTTCCTTGTTGACCCATTTATCTTTAGCAGAACTCAATCCAAATATGGCACCATCTTGAGTACCTTGTTCTAGTTAATGTGTCATTTCATTATAGCCTCAAACTGAGTTGTTGCTTTAACTGTAGGCTGCGATCATGTATCATCAGCATGAAGAACCCTGATAACATACCACCGAAATGCCCTGCTTGGGTAAACACTTGGTTATGAAAAAACACAGTAAACAAATTCACTCATTCTAGGCTAAACCAAAAAATAAATGCACGTAGTAGTGAAAAGAAACTCTCAAGAAATTAAATATTTCTCACTTCCATGGCCTGTTCTCTCCAACCTAGTCCCAGTGATAAATCAATGGAATGGGAGGCAGTTTTACAAATGCTTCAAATCAGGAGTCCTGAAATTGAATCCTGACTGTCCAACTTACTTGCCGGGTAGCCATGTAAAATTTGATTAATTGATCCTCAGTTTCTGTATTTGTAAAACAGGAACTCATTTTCTCTTGTGCTACCTGTTTAGCCAATCCCTTGGGTTATTGTGAGATTAAATGTTCTTTTTCACAGGTCAAAATATTTGTTTTTGTTGATGACTGTTAAACTCAGACTGTAGAAGAAAAATGTAAAAGATCAAATGAAATAATGTATGTTAAAGGGCTTTCTGAAGAACTATGTCCATCAGGTTGTATTATTATCATTATAATGGTGAAAACTAGCAATGACACAAAGAAATAAGAATTTTGAAGAGCTTTAAATATATTCTCAATACTGTAGGCATCATTATTCCCATCTTAGAGATTAAAGTGGCCACAATTCTAGTAAGAGATAGAACTAGGATTCTAATCCCAGACGACATCATGTTGATTTTGTCAAGCAGTGATTCACTGTCTCTCAAGAGTTGGCCTAACTATCTACATGGGAAAAACAAAACAAAACAAAACAAATGGAGAAAGAATGTTAATTACCCAGACTATGCTATGCAGTTGGATAGACGACATCATGAGCTGCTGCATCAGTACAGATACAGACTATCCCAAAAGTCTCAGTGTAGTTTCAAGCCATTGAAGTCTAAATATCTTCAAAAAGCATTAAGATTTTTGGCACACCCTCTATATTGGATAAATATTAAAAAGAGAAAATGAACTAGACTCAGAATTAAATAGTAGGAAGAAAGATGGATAGACTGTGTTTGGAAAATTGTGTAAGCATTCCAAGAACCACAAACTTCTCCCTCAAACAAAAATAAAATTTTTATCACCAATACTCCTCCAGTGATACTAAATGGCTACAATTCTTTGAAAAATCAGTCAATTAAGTCAGTCAACAAGCACTTATTTAGCCCTTACCATGTGCTGAGCACTAGGAATACCAATAAAAGTAGAGAAGATAATGCCTGCCCTAAAGGAACTTACATTCTAACTGGCGGAGACACCACATAAAAAGAAACTGAAAAGAAGAGTGAAGAGGAAGGAGGAAAAGGTATGTGGCACTGGAAATGGTAGAGGAAATTTGAAGCGTAGTCTGGAAAGGAAAACTACCATTTCCAAAATATCAAATTGCAAGATAATCGATGGTGTGATGCAGAGAGGCATGGTGGATATAAAAAGACTGAAATACATTGCCCACAACCAGTTGCAAACAAGAAGATGAGTAAAGAATATCATCAGAGAGATAGATACATATCTAGAAAAGGGAGGGAGGGAGGCTGTTCATATCAAGCAGTAAAGAATTGGACAAATAGCCTGTAGGAGTCAAACTCAGGTTATATTGAACACCCTAAAGTGAAGTCCATAATTGGGTGAACCCACTGTGGTGTGGAAAATTTAATAACTGATAAGGATAACAGTTAGATGAGAAGTTGCATATGAATTGTAATCTGAATGCGAGAGCAAAGATCCTATTGGAAACTCTTGGAGTATATATACTATTACCATGGCTTATTGTTCTTTATTTCTCCTACCTTTCTCAGCCAATGAAAATGATTTCTGCATTCTTTGCTTCACTTTCTCTCCTTTCACTCTCTTTCAATCTCAACTGAAAACATACTTTCAAAAGTGACTAATAAGCTCTTAATGACCAAATATAAAGATATTTTCTTAATCTTTTTCCTTCTTGACCTCTCTGCAGTATTCAATGCTCATGCTGACCTTCTTAATCTGGACATTGTCTCCTTTCCGAGTTTCCATGACACTCCTCCATCACCTACTCTGACTTATCTTTTTCAGTCTCTTTTGCAGAATCTTCATTTATAAAGATCCCCTCCTAACTCTGGGTGTGTCCTGAGGCTCTGTCTTGAGCCCTCTACTCTTTTCTCTCCATGTACTCTCATTTGATGATCTCATCATTTCCCCTGGGCTTAATTATCATTTTTATGAAATAACTCCCAGATCTAGCCCTAAGCTCTCTCTAGAACTCTATTCACATATCACCAAATACATATTAGACATCTTTAACTGATTGTCTCTTAGACATCTCAACTTCAGCACATCCAAAACAGAACTCCTTATCTTTTCCCCAAAACTTAACTGCTTCTACAAACCTATCTATTTCTGTTGAAGGCAACACCATCCTTCTTGTCACCTGGGTTTCCAATGTTCTTGTCATTTTCAATTCCTCACACTTACTTACCCCACATTTCAGTTGCTAAATTTTGTGATTCATATCTCTATTGCATCTGTCTACACATCTCTCCACTCACAAAAACATCATCTAAGTTCATGCCCACATCACTTCTCACCTGTACTATTAGAATAGTCTACTAATTTATTCCCCTTTAAGTCTCTCCCTACTGGAATACATCCCCCACATAACCGCTAAAGTTATTTGACTGTAGTGAAGATCTGACCATGTCAACTCCATACTCCAACTCAATAGACATCACTGGGTGGTTCCCCATGATTTCTAGGATCATGTGTTGAAAATGTATGTTCACCAGGCTCCTTGTGCATGACAACAAATTAAAGCTTTCTCTCTTCCAGCTTATGTCTCATAAATAAAAGAACTACCTAGAAACTTTTTTTTTACATAGCGACATGCATAATGACTCATTTCTGCCCACTAGAAGAGCAGAAAATTGCTTGCTCTGTCAACTTTGACCGATATCACAAATTATTTTGCTGAAGCATTTTTTTTAATAAGAAAGTCCTTTGGTGAAGGGTAAAGTTAAGTGGGGGCAGCATTTATTAGTATGTAATGGTTATGAAACTTCTGTGGCTCTCTATTGCCTCTAGAAAGAAAAAAACAAAACAAAACACAAGCTTCTCTCCTTGGTATTTAAAGCCCTTCCTAATCTGCCTCCCATCTATTTTTTTCTGATTAATTTCCCCTTCCTCCCTGTCATACACTCTCTGTTCCATTCAAACTGGCTTTCTAGCTGTTTCTTCTAATGGCCCCATACCTTTGAATAGATGCTGCCTTTCATCTTGGAAATGCTCTACATTTGTCTGAACTCGTAGTTCTCTGTGAGGCTTAGATCAAGTATCATCTCCTATAAGAAGCCTTCTCAACTTTCTTAGTTGTTACTGCTTTGTGAATCCTTCAGCTTACTTTGTATTTGCATTTACTTACTTACACACACACACATACAAATGTGTATATACACATATAGTTTCTCTCCAATTAACTGGAGCATAGGACCTGTCAAAAATTTAATATGTTGATAGCCATATTTTAATATTATTGGTTTCCTTTGTAATATTCTTTGTTTTACTTTATGCATTAAAAAATAAGTTATTCTGAGAATGGGTCAATAAGCTTCACCAGACTGCCAAAGGGGTCTGGGACACAAAAAAACGTTAAGAATTCCTGCAGATGTGAGCTCCAAAGTAGATGGCCATCATTGGGAAAAGACTAAATAACCTGGGGAGGGGGTACATCCTCAGTGGTCCTGATTTGTATCTTGCCACTGGACCCAGATGTCTCTGGAGGAAAGAGTGAGGCTGATGACTTTGCACAGCTCTGCCTCACTTAAATTCAATGCACTTGCAAGTCAAGACATCACTCTCCTGATGCCATTGGCCCTCTTCAGGAACAAAGGACAAACAACAACAAACAAACTGGGGGATATGAATGCAACGGACTGTTATTGTTCAGTGATAACAGGTGAATATGATAAATTCAGGGGAGCATGGGAAGACATATTAAGTACTGCAAAGAAAAGCAAGCTCAATGAAGAAAATCCTGTAGACAATGACTGGAGCAAAGTAAATACAAAGAATGGCACTGAAATAAAGAAGCGCACAAGGTGCTGTACAGTTACAATGACTAAACTGGGACTCAGAGAAGAATTGACCAAATGAATCTCCCTTCTTTGCAGATGTAGAGGACTATGGATATAGAATGCTGCATATATTATAAATCAAAGTTGATATATTAGCTAACTGAACTGATTATTTTTTGTTTTGTTTTATTTCTTTTTAACATCTTTGTTTCAGGGCAGGGCTTGCTGGTTAGGAGAGGGAAGAGAGATATGTTTGGAAATGAAGGTGATTCAAAAAGGTGATTCAAAGATATCAATAACAAGATTTTTTTAAAAATGTAAGTTGAAAGCAACTTTGTCGTTTTGTTCTTTGAATCCATAGTGCCTAGTATAGTGCCTGTCACATAAGAAGCGTTTTGTAAATGCTCATTGAAATTGAATTGATGGGTTAAAACAACACACACATACATATACTCTTACATTTTGTCCCCAAAGTATTAGTGTAGTTTTAAGTTTTAATACACATTATTTATGTTATAGGACATCATATATACATATATACTACACACATGTATGTATGTAGTATGTGTATTATGTACACTCATATGGATATCATGCATCACAAATTTATACATATATGTGTATTGTGTTCTTATTTATTTATATATGCAAGTGTGTATATATAAAAATTACATACACATATATTATGCATATATCCAAAAGTCATAGTACATTCTAAAGTTTAAAAGTGCACTAAGATTGTGTGTATATGCATACATGCATGCGTACATACATGTGGAGGAGGTGGTGCAAGGCACACCCTAACTGATCGAGGGGAAATGTATATTGTGGGGAGATGGATAGTCAGAACTATAGTGTGCCAGAGATAGAATGAGCCTCAGATATCGTCTCTTTCAGCTGTTTCATCTTACAGCAGAGCCCCAAAGAGGTAGAGTGAATTCCTGTGCCGGTCGGGCCGTGCACTCTCCTCCTAACAGGAGCAGGCTGCCAGGGTCATACTTACCAGTCTTCGGAGCCCACCCGGATAAACATAGAGACGAGCCGATCGGGAGGTGCAAGCACTCGAACTTTATTCAGAGGCCATCACAGCAAGGCCAAGCAGGAAAGCACGAGCAGGAGCAAGAGAGCAGGAGCAAGAGAGCGAGCTCCGATCCTACCACCCCTTATACACCTTCCTAGCCCCTCCTCCTCAGCCCGCCTACTGGTGATTGATTGTAGGATCAGATACTGGAAGGGGATGTCTGGGGTTAGCACTGCACCAAGGGAGAAGATGTGACAAAGGAAGCTAGGCCCAGATACCGGAAGGAGGCGTCTGGGGTTAGCGCTGCACCTAGGGAGAGGACTAGACAAAGGGAGCTCGTTCTCTGCCATCCCACTCCCACGTGGCACAGCCCCCTGCCTCAGGAGCACATGCTCTGGTTACTTCCCCATATCCAGTTCCTATCCCAGTTCCACAACTCTACATGGCACAGCCCCCTGCCTCGGGAGCGTGAGCTCCGGTTACTTCCTAATATCTTGTCCCTGCCCCATCTTGCCACAACCCCCACGTGGCACGTAGCCAACATCAGACAATCCCTCACAAATTCCCTGTAAGTTTACACATCAATTATGCCTTGATTTTCCATTGTGGGACACCCATGCACAAACACATGTATATTTAACTGCCTTCATATAAGTTTGCCACAGCCTTGATATGCTAAGACTGGAAGCCTTGTTCTCTTTGGTTTCCTTGAAATAAACCAGGACAGTTTTCTACTGCTGAATCAACCCATTTTCATATTCTTTGACTCTCCTGGAGGTAGAAGCATCCTTAGGCCATTGTGTATCTGGACAGTAAAAATTGACAAAGCGTTGGGGTTATTTTGGGACACTAGCAAAAGCACATAAGGAAAATGACCAATTTATTACAATGCCACATCATTCCAAAACAACAAAATTAAGTGAGGTTTGATTGGGAGCTCCATTAAAGTAGTGAAAGGTCAGAGTGAGGGAAGATTAAGTTGATTTCTCTAATTGAAAGTAAATTTTGCCTGGTACTTCTGAGAATCACATTTCCTAAGAGGCCAAAAGTTGATGAATCCCAGAGGAAGCTGATGTAGGTAATAATCGGACTGTCTCATATGCTCTGATATGCTCTCCACCTCCAGTCCTCCAAAGCATCTGGATCTTTGGAAATATTTGGATAATTGATAGGACAAAAAGAAAAGTTGGTGAAGATGTAGATTCGAAATTAAAATTAAAAGTGTATGGGCAAGATTTCAGAGAAAGATAGAGAGGTCACAAAGAGATTTCCTAAATCTCTAACCTGACTAATAAAAGACCCATAAATGATAAATTAATTAATAAATGCAAAAAAATAGAAAGGAAAGAGAAAAACCAAAGAACCTCAAAATTAAGTAACCTTCTAAATAAATTGTAGTAAATAAAAAGGAAATAAGCAAGTGGGGAAGGTGGAGGGAAGGCTGAACATGATAAATTATGGTATAAAATTCTGGTATAAAATTCTGGGGAGAAATCAGCAGAAGAAAAATCAAATTATAAATTAACTTGAATGAGATCTCAAGAAATGAAACTAGGCATGACAAAATAATGTTAAATTGTGTAAAAAAAAAAGACTACAATCAGTGTGGACAGTGGAGGGAACACTGGCTCTGAGGTTTGAGTGTAACCTTGTGTGAGCCACCATCTCATTGCAACTCAATGTCCTCAACTATGAAGTGAAGAGATTGGACTAGATGACATATGAGGTCCCTGATAGTTCAAGATCAGAATGTTTCCATGCAATAAATTACTCAATAATATTTTCAAGAATTAGATCAAGGAGTAAATTATTGATTAACACAATTTCCCAGGTACTTCAAGTAAGAGATTTATTTTTCAAATTGCTTTAATATTGCATGTATCTGCTTAAACATTGACTTTTCCCTCTCCCCCTCAATAAAATGTAAGCCCTTTGAAGTCAGGAACCTTTTTTTTTTATCATTTGATTTGTATCCTTAGTACCTAGCACAGTGCTTGCATGGTAGATATTTAATAAATGCTTGTTGAATTGATTTTTCTTATTTAAAAAAATTGTATTTTATTTTTTTCAAATTATATATAAGAACAATTTTTAAGATTCATTAAAACAAATTGGGTTCTAAATTCTCTCCATCCCTCCTCTACCCTCTCCTTGAGAAGGCAAGTAATTTGATATAGAATACAAATGTTCAATCACGCAAAAAAAAATTCCACATTAGCCCTATTGTGGAAGAAGAAAGAAAGAAAGAAGGAAAGAAAGAGAGAAGAGAAAGAAAGAAAGAAAGAAAGAAAGAAAGGGAGGGAGGAAGGAAGGGAGGGAGGAAGGAAGGAAGGAATAAAAGAAGGAAGGAAAGAAAGCATGTTTCTATCTGCATTCAGACTCCATCAGTTCTTTCTCTGGAGGTAGATAGCATTTTGTTATCACAGGACCTTTGAAATTGTTTTGGATCATTGTATTTCTGAGAATAGATAAGTCATTCACAGTTGATCGTCACACAATGTTGCTGTTACTGTGTGCAATGTTCTCCTGATTCCAGTTCACATAAGTCTTCCCAGTTATTTCTGAAACCATCCTGTTCATCATTTCTTATATTTATTTATATATTCTTATATTTCTTAATAGTATTCCATCACAATCATATACCATAATTTGTTCAGTCATTCCCCAATTGATGGGCATCCTCTCCATTTCTAATTCTTTTCCATCACAAAAAGAGCTGCTATAAATATTTTGGTACATATAGGTCCTTTTGCTTTTTTTTTTTTATCTCTTTGGGATACAGACTTAGTAGTGGTATTGCTGGGTCAAAGGGCATGCACAGTTTTATAGCCTTTGCATAGCTCCAAATTGCTCTTCAAAAAGGTTGGATCAGTTGACAACTCCACCAACAGTCCATTAGTGTCTCAATTTTTCCACATCTCTTCCAATAATTGTCATTTCCCTTTTCTGTCATATTAGTCAATCTGATAGGTGTGATGTGGTACTTTAGAGTTGTTCTAATTTTAATTTCTCTTATCAATAGTGATTTAGAGTATTTTTTCATATAACTACAGATAGTTTTGATTTCTTCTTCTGAAAACTGCTTGTTCATATCCTTTGAACATTTATCAACTGGAGAATGACTTGTATTCTTATAGATTTGACTCAGTTCTCTATATATTTGAGAAATGAGGTCTTTATCAAAGAAACTTGCTATAAAATTTCCCCCTAGTTTTCTTCTTTCCTTCTAATTTTGGCTGCATGGGATTTGTTTGTGTAAAAACTTTTTAAGTGAATCTAATCAAAATTATCCATTTTACATCCTGTAATGCTCTCTGTCTCTTGTTTGGTCATACAGATAAGATGTTTCATGTTCCCTTCATTTGCTTATGATATCACTTTTTATGTCTAAATCATGTACTCATTTTGACCTTATCTTGATATATTATATGAGATACTGATTTATGTTTACTTTTTGCCAAGCTGCTTTCTAGTTTTCCCAACAATTTTTGTCAATAGTGAGTTCTTTTTCCAAAAGTTTGGATCTTTGTGTTCATCAAACACTAGATTACTATGGTCATTTACTATGGTATATTGTGTACCTAATCTGTTCTATTGATCCACCACTCTATTTCTTAACCAGTACCAGATTGTTTTGATAGTTACCATTTTGTAATGCAGTTTGAGACCTGGGTACTACTAGGCCACCTTCCTACACTATTTTTTTCCATTGGTTCCTTTGATATGTTTAACCTTTTGTTCTTCCAGATGAATTTTGTCATTATTTTTTTTATCTGTATAAAATATTTTGGTAGTTTGATTGATATGGCACTGATTAAGTAAATTAACTTGGGTAGACTTGTCATTTTTATTATACTGCCTCAGCCTACCCATGAGCAATTAATATTTCTCCAGTTCTTTAAATATCTTTATTTGTGTGACAAGTGTTTTGTAATTCTGTTCATGTAATTCTTGGATTTGTTTTGGCAGGTAAACTCCCGAATATTTTATATTGTCTATAATTTTAAATGGAATTTCTTTTTCTATCTCTTGATGTTGGATTTTGTTGGTAATAAATAGAAATGTTAATGATTTATATGGGGTTTATTTTATATCTGTCAACTTTGCTGAAGTTTTTAATTACTTCAACTTTTTTTAGTTGATTCTCTAGGATTATATGATAGTTTTGTTTCCTCACTGCCTATTCTAATTCCTTTAATTTCTTTTTCTTCTCTAATTACTCTAGTTTGCATTTCTAGTATAATATTGAATAATAGTAGTGATAATGGGCATTCTTGCTTCACCCCTGATCTTATTGGGAAAGCTTATAGCTTATCCCATTAAAAATAATGCTTGCTAATGGTTTTACATATATACTACTTATTTTAAGGAAAGCTCCATTTATTTCTATGTTTTCCAGTGTTTTTAATAAGAATTAGTATTTTATTTTGTCAAAAGCCTTTTCTGTATCTATTGAGATAATCAGATGATTTTTATTGTTTTTGTTATTGATATGGTCCATTATGCTGATAGTTTTCCTATTATTGAACCAGCCCTGAATTCCTGGCATAAATTGCACCTGATTATAATTTGATATATTGCTGTAACATGCTTGCTAGTATTTTATTTTAATTTTTTAATCAATATTCATTAGGAAAATTGGTCTATAGTTTTCTTTCTCTGTTTTCGCTCTCCCAGATTTAGGTATCAGCACCATATTTGGGTCATAGAAGGAATTTGGTAGGACTCCTTCTTTGCCTATTTTTCTTCCTTTTATTTTTTCAGCAAAGACAAGGCTTATTAGAACATCTGTCATATTGGGCAGACTCTTAAGGAGTCTGAATGTTAGTGAGCTATTGGCTAGATTTTAAGAATCTGATCAGTGGCTATATTTTAAAATCTGAGCCCCATTTTTCCAAATAGTTTATGCAGTATTGGAATTAATTATTGAGTAAGGGATTTTTTTTTTCACCAACTTGAAAAGAAATTCACTCCTTTTGAACAACATGGAGTTGGTATCTGGAGAGCAACAATTTTCTAGGTGGCTTCCTAGTTTTTGTTTTGTTTTGTTTTAAAAGGATGATGTCTTGGGGACCCTCCTTAGGACCCCAGGGAAGCATACTTTCCCTAGAAAAAGAGAAAGGAATAATGGAGGAGAGAAAAGAATAATAACAATGAAAACAACAACAATAATAACTATGTCAATAATAACACATCTGTATCAACATTTGGAGATAACATCTTTTCTCAATTGCCTTTCACGATCAAGTGGCCATGACTATCTACCTCCCAGAATCTGTGTCCATGAGGAGGGCCCAGTCTTTCTGAAAAATTGTAAGTTTGGCAGGGGCTAGGGTCAACTGGAGGGTTCTCCCTAGGAAGCCAAAGCTTACTGGCAAAGAAGGTTCCATTAGGAAATGAGCCTGCTGGCAGAAAGGTGATAGACTAGGGGTGCAAAATGAGATGGACATTTTCAGATATTGCCAATAGGTTTATTTGTTTTGCTTGACTATCTTTATTTGTTATAAGAGAGGGCTACTATGGGCAGTTGAGCATGGAGGACAGTGAATTATTGGGTAGTAGAAAGACAAAAAAGAAAGCAAAGGACTGAAGCCTCTAGCAGAATTCTATCTCTGCCAAGAAGCCATATTGTCTCCTCAGATGTCCACCTGAGATGCTTGGGTATATGGTCCACAAGGAGTTCTCAGTCATAAAAGCCCTCCATGAAGTAAGGCATTGTCCAGAACATTGTCAAAGGCTTCCCTCAGAACAGCTTATTATAATCTGCATTCCCAAACCCTGCCCATCTGGCCAGAGAAACCAAATTTAAAACACTGATTCTAGAGAAACTCTCGCCTCTCCAACTGGCTTCCTGGGTGGAGGCCAGCCTGAAATTCAGCTCTCATTGAGCACAGTGTCATACTCCGGGCTGACTTCTGACACACTGTGTGTTAGCTATCTCCTCCTGCCTCATGGACAGGTTTGACCAATGAGCGACCAGGCTGGACTACCCTATAGTGATAGGGAAGTTGATCAGGAAACATAATTTCATTTCTACCAAGCAATCTCATTGTTTAGGCCTATGGGAAAGTTGAAATTTGAGACTTGGGGCAGCTGACACCTACACTGGTGAGGACTACCCAAGTGATATGCTTGATGGTTGTAAGTACCCAGAAGGGAGCAACCTAGCTCCTGCCTGAAGTCCCACTGGTCATAGCCTATTGCTGTATGCTTGCATCTCAGATGCACCTTTCCTACCACAATTACAGATCATAAAGTTATAGGATTATAGATTTAAAGCTGGAAGGAAATGTACCTCCTCCTTCCCCCAAAATATTTTACAGATGACGAAACTGAGGCAGTTGGTTGTGAATTGCCCCACATTACACCATAAGATACTAAAATTAGAAATCACACCTAAGTCCTCATTCCAAATCAAGGACAATGCATTCATTCTATAAAATGCATTAAGCCTGAATTCAATGTTCTAAATAGATAGTGTTGTGGTTTGGGTATTTCCATATTTAAGTTTTATATTAAGTCAACTTACTAATCAGTATTTTGAAACTAATATTTCAATATATCATTTGACCTACTAACATGTCTAAACATAGGTCATGGTGACATATAGATGTCAGCTTATAGGAAACTTTGGGTATGATTTCCTGAATAGGACCTGTTCTTCATTTTCCAAAGCTCCTTGTCCGTGCTAATTAGAGCCTATGTTTGTAAAATCCCCAAACTCATGCAATTCTCTGAATATAGGATGCATCATGCTATTACATCTGTCCTAGCATTCTATTCTATCAGATAATGGAATAAGTTACATCTCTGTGTGTATGTGTGTGTGTCTGTGTGTGTGTGTCTATCTCTGTCTCTGTCTCTTTCTCTCTCTTTCTCTCTCCCTCTCTCTCTGACTCTGAAATAGATTGGTTTGTCCTTGAGAGTGAAAATTATTCTGACCCAGAAAAATTAATTCTATTAGTGCACTGAGCTTCTTGGTCTTTTCCATGATTCTCAGTTCCCTTAGCTTTATATTGCTGCAGTATATATGTGGGATAAAGGAGATGGGTCAGATTGGGAAATAAGGGAAAGAAAGCAGGAAAAGAAGGTGGGAAAGTTGGGGAAGCAGAACGTAAAGTGACCAGGAACAAGGATGACCTTGAGAATTCAATTTGATTTGATGCTTCAGAAGGTAGGAACTGGGTACCAAGCATCATTTTTTTCCCTGCTTTGTACTATTAAGAATCATAGAATCTTAGAATGCTAGAGGTAGGAGAAAACTTGAAGACTATACATTCCTCTTGTTCATTTCTGTTCCCCCTTTCTTCACTCCTCTGAGAAAAATAAGGCTCAAAGTTTAAGGGTTTATGGTCCAACTCCTAGAGACAGAGCTGAGATGGAAACCCAGGTCTCTTAACTCCCAATCTAAGGTTCTTTCTACTACTCCACATATTCACTCTCCTATTTGGTATGAATTTGAGCCTAACTTCATTTCTTGAGTAGAATCCCTGACCCAAGAGACACCATTTTAGCCAGTAGCTGCCTTCATATTTGGGCCTTTGAGGAGAGTGAATTCCTAAAGATCATCCCTCTGACACCAAGAAAATGCCCTGGAAACATGAGTAGATACTTCTGGAGCCTCAGGAACTGGAAGCAAATTTCTTCTATGTAAGAAAGCTTCTCAATAATGGACTGAATATATACATTCTAAAAACATAGACTGTTGTGATGAACTTACAAAAGCAGATATCAGTCTTAACATATGCATTCATAATCAAACTCTGGCTATCATCAACATTAGTTCAGAAATCTTAAAATTAGACCAATATTTGGCTAACAGCTCTTATAAGATATGATATCTGAAGCACCTGTGAAACACTTCTCCTATGACCATAGGCAAATAAGGATCACAGACTTATATCTGGAAGAACTCTTAGAGATCCTCTGGCTCAAATCCCTAATTGTACAGATGAGGAAACAGTAAACCAGGGAGGTCAAGTGATCTCAATACAATAAATGAGAAAGGAAAAACAAATAAATAAACAAGCAACTCCCTTTACCCCAGCTAGAAGTAATTTATCTCTCATCCAGTCTCATAGTATTTACATGCAGATAACTCCAGCATATCACATATTTAATTCTTAGACTGTAACCCCTTTGGGGGCAGGAAACATGTTTTATTTATCTTTGTGTAATATACTATGCTAGGCACCAGGGAAGATTCATGATAGAGGTTCAATAAATGTTTGATTACTTGGTTGAATGAATGCATGCATCTTGTGAACAATGCTTCTTCATTCAGTAAACAACTGCAGGCCATTAATGGCATTCACTCAATCACCACAATACTGCACAGCTCTACAGATGTTTACATGTTGTCAAAACTAATGCTGAGCCATTAGTCATTCATTGTTGGCCTGTCAGAATCGATCCTGGTACCTGTTCTTTTCAGTATCTTTATCTAGAGGCTGCATGAACTCAAGACCTAGCTAATCACAATAACAGAGGATACTACATTTGATGGGTCTGTTCATACATTGGAAGACAAGAAAATGACCTTGACCAACAGGAAAAAATGGGTCTTACAAAAACAGGATGATCTGAAATAAGGAAAAGTGCAAAGTGTACATTTGAGAAATTAAAAAAAAATAGACAATGCATACACAGGATGGGAAAGGAATGGCCAGATTATAACTACAGAGGAAGATGACCTGGGGCTCATACTTGGCCACCATGATGTGAGGATTACGGTAACGAATATGATATTCAGGGGAAATGACCCTTCCTCTGAACTCTAAGCACACTTCTCCCTTAAGGATCTGGCTAATACAGTTTTGGCCTTTTGCACTGTTAAAAAGATTTGGAAAAAAGGTAACCAGAATCAAGTCACCCTTAAGCCACCTTCAGGCTAAGCAACTCCGGTTCCTTTCACTTTTTCTCACTGGATCCATTCCATATCCCTTCATCCTCTTTGGACAAGTCTATGAAAGACTGTCAGAGAGAATGTTCTTTCTGGTCCAAAGAGGCCTATTTCAAATGAACAGCAAGCCTTCAATAAAGTAAAAAGCAATTAGGGTCTGACAAGGAAGGAGTGTAATATGGACACAAAGAAAGGGAGGAAAAGTCTTGCCCTCAAGGAGCATACATCCTTTTAAAAATTTAATTTTATTATTTTTCCAATTAATAAATACTTTCTCTCCTTCCACTTCCTCCCCTTTCCCCACACTGAACAATAACAAAAATAAAAGAAGTAAAAACCTCGTTTTAAAATATAGTCAAGCAAAACAAGTTTCCATATTGGCCCTGCCCAAAAGATACGTGTCTCATTTAGCATACCATATCCAGTGGAAAGAGCCCCTAATTTGGAGTTAGAAGGCCTATGTTCAAATCCATTTATAATCCTTCCAGCCTGTGTGTTCTTGGGCAAGTCACTGTCTCTGGATGTCAGTTTCCATTTCTGTAAAATGTGGAGGCCAGAAAAGTTGACATCCAATGTCCCTTCTGGCTCTAAGTCATAGGATTCTAGGAGGAAAAATTTGACTGACAGGGTAATAAGCCTGTAATAAACAACTGAGGGAGTGTGTAGAGTTTATTTCTAGCGACCTTTGGGAAGAGAGATGACCATCTGTCTCAAGTGGATCAGACATCCACGAGAGCAGGGAGCTGGACCAGATGACCTTTCAAGATCTATAATACACTGCAATACCACAAACATTTTGTAGTGTCTTCTCTGTACAGAACACTGTGATCAGCAAAGTTTAATTAAGACAGCATCCCTGCTTTCATGGAACTGAATGTTGGGTGGGGATAACAGAATAAGTACATTAAAATTTCCAAAACAAAGTTCTCTATGATGTCTAAGGAGGGAGTTGGGACAGTGAGGTGGAGATCAGGAAAAGTCTACTTGGAAAAGTTAACATTTGAGTTGTCACTGAAAGGATGGTCAAAATTCAGTAGGCAAAGGTAAATGGATGTGGGGCCTGGGAGAGGTCATCCCCATGTTTGCAAAGGTGCAGAGGTGACAGACTGTAGGACATGTAAAAAGGGTGAGAGTAGTCCACTTTGGCTGTGATGTAGCATCCATCAAAGGAAGTAATAGGAGATAAGCTTGTAGAAGTAGATAAGTCTAAGATTGTATGGGGTCTTAAATGCCAGATAGAAGAGCCAAGCCAACTGGCAAATGATTCAGTAAAAAGGAATATAAAGTTATTTCTTTATCTAAGCAATGAGAACATTTATCTATCCATCCATCTATCTATCTATCTATCTATCTATCATCTATCTATCTATCTATCTATCTATCTATCTATCTATCTATCTATCTACCTATCTATCCATGTGTATGTATGTATGTATCTTCCTAAGCCCCTCTTCCCTGAAATGCAACCAGATCAGGAGGCCTGCTGTCAGTACCAGTAGATCATTGAACATCATTTTTAAAAATAATTTAGTCCTTGATATGAGGAAGATTTCTTAAATATTGTCTGCAGTTTGGAAAGTATCTGTTCCATGCATGAAGAGATTTGTGGTATCATGATTAACGTGCTTAAATTCATATATACAATTACTAGCCACCATATATTCCTGTAGCCTTCTTTCTCTGCTTGTATGAATTATGCAGTGCAAGTCATATCTAAGGATTAAGCCCTTGTTAATGAAAATGTCTCCCACCACCTTGCCCCTTTCTAACATCTATGCAATCACTGGAAATATAAACACAGAATTACCCAATTCCCTGGGAAAAAAAAAAAGGCTGACCTGACATACAGATGAAGCAGGTTTTCATTGCTACTCATTTTTACTAAAGGAATTGGAAGCTCTCTCACATTAACTCAAAGATATCTCAATCCATAGACTCTGAGAGATCCACATCTCTTGACCTTTCTCTGCACTTAAAGGCCCACCACCCTATTTACCTCTTACTTGAACTATGATTGCAGCCCCTTCATAATGATTCTCACTCTCATCTTCAGTCTCGTCTTTCTCCAATCCATCCATTAAACAGCTGTCAAACTGATATCGCTAAACCGCAGGTCCCACCACATCACTACTCCACTCAAGAAGTTTCACTTGATCCCTATGGCCTCTAACATAAAATGTAAACTTCTCTGTTTGTAACTTAAGGCTTTAGTCTAACATTCAATATTATATTGAAATAGGATTTATCCATAAACAATTAAGAACAATAATTTTAATAGATGCTGTCATGCCAAATCCTCATAATGTTCTAACTGCCTGGAACAAAAAGTTTTCTGTATAAAGACCTAACAGAAGAGATTAAAATCATCTGGAATTAGGACAAAGTAAATATTATCCCTCTTATTTGGCATACGACTGAGCTGTACTGAGGATGCTATCAGAGAACCTAAAGAGGATGAATTTATAACCTCATAGTTTTATTTAACTACAAAAAAGTTACTTTATTGACTTATAAAATACTCCACAGAACATTAAATATAAAAGAATAATAGAATAGCAACCTGTCACAGACCATTACTCTCTGAACTTGTATGACAAAGATGAGAACAGTTCATAATAATAACAATAATAATAGTGATAGAACAGAAGGGGATATTTGAGAAAGCAATAGGATATTACATAACTATCTAACTGATGCATCCAGTAGATGCCTTCAACATCATATCATCAAATGAAAGTCAACAAAAAGGAAATACGTGAAGTGGAGTCTTTAAAACAAAAATCTATCAGAAATGCTAGTTTCCCTCAATCTGCCAACAAAAGTAGAAGTCAAAAGGGTCAGGTAATATAAGGAGTCAACATAGCACAAAGAACACAATTAACAATCCATCAACCAAAAACCTTTTAGCAGATGCTAGAGAAGCAAAGACTTCGGGGTGCGGGGGGGAAGCAGAGACAGAGAAAGAGACAGAGAGACAGAGAAAGAGAGCAAAGACAGAAAGAGAAAGGGAAGTGGAAGGAGAGGGAAAAAGGACCCCCAAGGAAAGAGGGTGTGAAAAAAAATTCTGGTCCTCTATATGTTTGCAAGAAGCTGAACAAAAAAAGGCAGTTTGGATCAAACTCAAAACAAAAAGCATGTGTGTAGTTAATAATGAATCACAGAATAGTTATGTCAGGGGAGGTGAGTGAAATGAGCTTTTCTACAAAATTGGAAAGTTGAAGTGTGGATAAGATGCGTAACTGTTGGCCCAATCACTTCACAATTAAACAAGATTTACTAGTGTTACCTTCAGAGGTGGCCCTCTACCCCTATACTCATACTGCACTGGCAAAGTGCTTTACCAGCTTCCTGTCAGATACAAGAGTGATCCCACATTTCTTAACAGAAAGTATCATCTATCTATTAAAAAAAGATGGAAATGTGAGAGACTGTTCCAAATATAGGCCAACTACATGTTTATTTGTTTCATACAAAGCATTCAGAGCTTGTATCACTCAAAAAAATCTATATATACATATTGATATATATACACATCTATATATATTATAAAACATCTATATCTATGTCTACATCTATCTATCTGTCTATCTATCTATCTAGTCTGAGGAGCAAAAAGGAAAATTTATTAAATACCTATTATATGCCAAGTACTGTGTTAAATGCTTGAGGGCTTTACAAATATAGTTTCATTTGATCCTCAAAACAATCCAGAGAGGTAGGTGCTATTATTATCCCCATTTTACAGTTGAGGAAATTGAGGCAAACAGCTATTAAATGATTTGCTCAGACTTCCCAAACTAGTCAATATCTGAGGCCAGATTTGTACTCAGGTCTACTTGACTCTAGCTACCTAGCTAGTTAAGTGTGCCAAAATGGCCTTGGGGTATAAAGAGTAAATTATTATTAGTTTGGTAAATACTGAATGAATTCCCTAAAATATCCATAACATGGATATTGCTTTTATTGATTATTGTGAAGTCTTAGATTCAGTTCTGCATTCATTATTTTTTGTTTCATATCGTGAATATATAAAAAAGACCCCAATATAATAAAAAAAAGCTAAAGTAGTTAATGTCTACATGAAAAAACCATATTCCCTATTTAAAACATAGAACCAACATAGTAACATTAAGAACAATTGATATCGAACATATTTATTTTTGCTGTTGTTGTTGTTGTTGTTGTTTTTATTGGTTGATTTCAGGGAGGTATTTAAACCCCAATATGATTCCTCCTAGTCTTAAACCCATAATCACATTTTCTAAATAGAACTCATAATGGCTTCCAAATTTAACAGGTGGTTGAACTAAACCATTTGGTACTCACTTGATTAATTTTAATGTATAAGGATGACATCAAGTTATATGGCTCCACCAAAAACACATAAAATTACTTCTTCATATTATGGAATCTTTCCCCAATGAAAACAATAAGTCATTTAGACCCCAATAGTGCAAAGGATTTAACATATGCCAAGGAAAGTTAGAGATTGAAGGCTTTGCACTTTCATCCAGAAGTCAAATTAAACCAGTGGATGAAGACAATAATCACAAGTACATTGATTTCCTCAGGACAGGACACATAGAGTATAAAGCTCACCCGAGATTCTAATTCAGGTGTTGTGATTCAAAATCCAGGATGCTTTTCTGCCTCCAGAGGAGAAAGAGTGAGTTTGCTTTATTTGTAGATTTAAGAACAAACAATTGACATTGTGGAAACACATTTTTGGCTTAAAAAAAAAAGCTTCTTAACCTTTAGAGTCATCTAGAAATAGAAAGGGCTTACCCAGGAAGTGAGTGGATTTCCAATCATTTAAATTTATCAAGAAGAATTTGTATTAGCATTTGGCAGAGATGTTATAGAGAGGGTTTTATTTCCGGTATGAAGTCCTTACATTTTGGGTATCCTAAAACCAGCTAGGTGTCACAGTAGATAGAACACTGGGCCTGGAGTCAGGAATGAGTTCAAATCTGGCCTTAGAAATTTTCTGCATGACCCCGGGCAAGTCAGTTAATCCTATTTGCCTCAATTTCCTCAATTATAAAATGGATCGTTGTGAGGATTAAAATGAGATAAAATTTGTAAAGCACCTAGCACAGTGCCTGGCACATTGTGGGTAATTAATAAATGACTTGTTCCTTTCTCTCCTATCTTTCCTAGTATTCTGTTGAAGATCCTTGTCCTTGAAGAGTTCATTCAGGCATAGACAACAGAATTTTTTTTTTCATGAAGACCATACCTGATACCATTCTATCTTATACCAAATCAAAATGCTGATGTGGCTGGATTGGGGAGAAGATCATCCTGTCCTCTGAGGCAAGGTCCTAGATCAGAAACCAATCAAGGACAAACATAAAGGCAGTTTAGGACCAGGGTTTGAGAGTAGCAGGAAAACCAGCTACTGTGGACAAGATTTGATTATAGGGGTAGGAGGATGTAAGAACTGGATCAGCAGAGAGGATGTCAGTAGAGTTGACTCTATGCAACATGTCCCTCCTAAATGTCAGTTTTTATTGGTGGTTCTATGTCTTCCTGCTCCTCCATCCTATGCTGATGTGATAGCACAATTCCTAGCTGGGTTTAATATGCCCTGTATTAACTCAGCTGTACAAGGAAAGATGTAGCTTTGGAAACTCCATGCAACCCTTTAATTTGTATCTCCTTGCATCAGCTCAGGTTAGGCAGCAGAGATTGTCAGCCAAGGCCCCTAGAAGAGTTGGGCTGTAAGCCTTAGACTTCCAAAGGGGCATATTAAACATTCCTGTCTCATCATGAGATTGAGAAAACAAATGTTGAGTAAGGCTAAATGATGAGAAAAGCAGAAGAGATATGGAAGGAGCATTTTATAGGCTCCCTAGATAAAAGAAGAAATTAGAACTCAAGTTTTAGAAGCATTCATTCATTCATTCAACAAACATTGATTAACTATTATATGCAGGGACTGCACAAGACATTGGGAAAATTATAAAGTGTAAATAATACAAAGTCTCTGCCTTCAAGAATTTTAGTTTAGTTGGAGGATAAGTTACACAAAGATAGCTAGAATATATAGATATAAGCATAGACATAGATATAGATATAGATATGATAAATATATTAGAGAATTCTAAAACTAAATACTAGGTAAGGTCCAAATGTGGAAAATCAAGAAAAATTCTGGGGAGAAAGAATCACAAAGCAGACACAGAGAAGGGATATAGTAATGATGGAAGACTTCAATTACAAGAACATCTAATGAATGCAGAGGGGAAATAATCTAGCAGTCTTAGTGGATTACAAATTCATTGAGTCAATAAAGTGACAGGATAGCCAAAAGATGCTAGTGTGAACTTACTATCAAAAACACAGTGAATAGAACTAGAGAGATGATTATATCACTAGTGTCTCTCCTGGTTAGATTACATCTAAGGATGTATTCTTAGTTCAACAGCCACATTTTAGACATGACAGGAATCAGCTGTGTGCTGTCCAAAAGAGGATGACCAATATAAAAGGACTCAAAACCATGCCAAATGAAGATTGGTTAAAGGAAATGGAGATGTTGTTCCTTGAGTGTGGAACACACGATAGCTGTTTTCATGTAGTTTATTGGCTGTTATGAAAAAGGAATGGGATTTCCTTTTGGCTCCCACTGAGCAGAGCTAGAAGCAATGGATGGGAGATACAGATGTGCAAATTTTTGTAGAGCAAAATGAAACAAAACTTCCTGACATACAGAGCAACCCAAAACTAATCTCCTCAACGACAGGCAGGGAATGTTTTATTTATGCTTTTGTTTCATTAGCTCCTAACACAATGTTTTATACAGGGTAGTCACTTAAAACATGGGTTTTTTGTTTGTTTGTTTTTCAGTTGAATTGAAGGGTTTGTTTGCCTTGAAAGTCAGTGAGTTCCTCATCCTCAGAGATCTTTAAGAAGATGCTGGAAGACCATTTTTGGGGAGATGATCTAGAACAGGACTCCTTAAACTTTTTTGCAATATGGACCACTTGGGCAGTCTGGTGAAAGTCATGGAACTCTTTTCAGAATAATGCTATTAAATGCTTAAAATAAAACACATAAGATTAAAAAATAAAACAATAAAGTGAAATACAGCTCACCTATCTATCTATCCATCCATCTATCTATCTATCTACCTGTCTGTCTGTTGTCTATCTTTATTTAAAAAAAACAAAACAAAATCACCCAACCCAGATTAAGAACCCCTGTAGAGAGCATTCCTACTCAGGTCAAAGTTGGACTAGATGGTCCTTCCAGCTATCTGATTCTGGGATAAGTATAACTCTTTCCTTCTGAAATTCAGTGAACTTTCTAATTGCTAACCATTTATCCTGCTTGCTTTAATACTTTTTAAACATAGTTCATCATTATATTTTCTATCTGCTTTTAAAATAACTCTCTGCGCCACCCTCCCCCCACACACACTTTCTCTTCCCCAAGCACAAACACCATTACGTTGGTGTTAGGATTTGGAGAGGATTAAGGAGAAGGTATTTTGAGCTGTCATGGAAAAAAAATCATCTCCAAGTTGCGAGATTAGATCCTAGGCAGCTGCCACATTTGTGGAGTACGAAGCCCTTTCCCTTTGAAAGCAGGTCTATGTGGATACATCCTAGACACAGAGAGAAAATACTTGGGGTGTTTTCCTCAATTGGGAAATCATTTTGTTGTTTTCCTCTTTTCCTTCTAAATCATTTTCCTTCCCCTTGGCACTCACTCAGGCCTGCTGTGCTGTGAACACTCCCTCTTGTCAGGAGAGTTAGGCGGTGACTTGGAAGCAGCTGCACTCTATGTTTGGAAATGAGTTTTGGGCACAGTTTGGGTTTTGCTGTGGGTTTTTAATGAAGCACATTTTACTTCCTGGCTCCTGAAATGTAGAGAGGAGTCAAGGTAGGAGTGGGAATGTTGGGGGTCGGGAAGGAAGGAGAACATCAATAACAGCAAAATAAAAACAAACACATAAAAACTTCAGGGTTAGGGGTGTCTTGTGCTTTGAGTACCTCAGATAACAAGCACATTTCTCAAGCAACAGAATCAGGAACATCCTCAACAATGTACATTAGCATTGTCTCTGTTAGTATCTTCTTACTAGACAGTAAGCTCCATGAAGGCAGGTACTGTCTTACCTGGCCTGCATGGTCAGCACTAGTTATAGACACTGCATACAGTAGGTACTTAATAAATGTTTGCTATAGCTTTATGCTCATTGGCTTACAGTTCTCTTTTCACTTCCATTATTGAAGGCCCTTGGGATGACTTTGTTTAGTTGGAAATTTTGACAAATATTTCTTTAAACTGAATAACTTGTTTCACCTTCCTGGCATAAGCCAGGCCCAGAATGAAACCTGGACCCCAAGTAGAAGTGATATTTGTCAATATAGATGTTCTCTACTTTATAGAATAGAGATACTCTTATAAATTTGCTTGTAATTCAACTTTGTGCACTCTTGTTATATCGTGGCCTTCACGTTTTGTTATTAATTTATGATATTATTATTTTAATAAACAATCATTGTGAGGTAGTGGATAGAGAGCCAGCCCTGGAGTCAGGAAGACCTGGGTTCAAATCTTGCTTCTGATACACACTAGTTATGGAACTATGAGGCAGTCATTTAATGTCTCAATGCACTCAAGCAATTCTCCAAGGTTATAAAACACGGACTAAATGCCACTTTAAATTGGTGGAGGGAGTTTCTGCACTAGAGAATTCTTTACACACATGAAATCACAGGCAAATTCAAAACAAATAAATTAATAAATAAGTAAATTTTAAAAAATTCCTTGAATTTGTTTTCCTTTAAATTTGGGCCCCATCTCCCACTGTTTGTAAAATGAGGGAATTGAGCAAGATGCTTTTCTAGCATTTCTTTCAGTTTCTTCTCCAGCTCTATACCCAATGGCTCTATATTTTTAAAAGTTTGCTATATTCTTATGTGATTTCATTATGTTTTAGGGACCTTTTCTCTCCAAGGTGAGGGTTGGGGGAGAGAGGGGAATTTTGAGCCAGACAAAATAACCCTGCTATTTGCCTTTCATTTCCATTATGCAATTAGCTATAAAAAGCTTAATTTTCTAAAGGGAAACAGTAATGCCAACTAAACTGACCCAATATGCAAGGATGTAAAACCCGTCATTGTCTATCAACACCCACCTTCCTAAATGACCTCCTATATTGGTGATCATGGGTAAAGAATGTGGTATCAGAGCTGAAGAGGACTTCCAAGGTCATCTAGCCCAAATTTCTCTTTTTAAAGATGAGGAAAATGAGTCTTAGAGAGATAAAGTGACTTTCCAAAAGTCATACAAGTACCAAGTAGTAGAAGTGGGATTTGAACTCACATCCCCTCAGCTCAAATCTAGCCCTTTTGTATTTCTCTCATACAAGTCCTACACAACCAGGAAGATCAGTGACCTAATGCTTAAGGGAAAAAAAAAAAAAAACTTTGAAAGGAGCTTGTTCTGTGTATCCGTGCTAAAATGGGCAAGAAGAGGAGGGAGGTATAATAAGAAGGTAACAAGCAGCGAGCTTCTCCACTCAAAAGATAGCCTTCTCCAGCCACTCATCTAAGAAGCTTTGATTCTACCTTGGTCTAACTCCCTAGTGTCTGAACCATAACTAACCAGACTATAGCAGTTAAAATTGTAAGGGATCTTAGAGATCAAGTTGCCTGTTTGTGCAGATAAGGAAACTGAGGCATAGACCTATTAAGTTAGCTTAGAAATTAGTAAGTAGGTGCTTAATGATGCTCAAGGTTGTACAGAATTGTAGAATCTCAAAGCTGGGAGGAACTTCAGATATTCTCTATGTGAAATCAGTAATAACCAATCAGTTTCCTGAATTATAAGCACAAAATGTTCACATTTGTCTATTGGGTTGGGGGAAAGATGGAATAGACAGCACCTACTATACATGATGTACTATGCTAAGTGCTTTACAATTATTACTCCATCCAATTATCACAACAATCCTGTGAGATAAGTGCTATTATGATCTCCATTTTACAGTTGATGAATCTGAGGTAGACACAGGCTAAGTGACTTGTCTAGGGTCATACAATGTCTGAGGCTGGATTTGGATTTAGGTCTTCCTGATTCCAGGCTGAGAGCTCTATCCACTGTGCCACCAACTGGTTCCTATAACAAGAGGATTACCTTTATTAAGCACCATTTTAAATATAAGCATTTTGGTCATCCAAAGAACAGGGGTAAGTACAATGCAAGTACCTCCAGAATCAGCCTAAACCATCTGATTTCTGTCACGTAGACATCCCAGACCCAATGCATTTTTATTTGTTTCTTTCATTTGTTTCCCACAGCCATAGAATTCACCTTTGTGGCTGGGCTATACACAACAAGCCTCTCCTCCTGGGCTGGTCCTCAGACAGCAGATTCAGTCTAGGTCAGGACTGAATTCAAAGACTTTTCAGAATAGTAGGACCTGACAGAGCTCTTGAAGGAATAGCCTTCAAGAAGCCAGGCTTACCTCCATGCCACAGTGAGGCATCAGAAGAGAACTTTGTTGAGGCAGGAAAGAGAAGATTATGAATGATTTTTATCCCTCAAACCCTTATTGCTTCTTAACTTTCCAATTTCTGTTGAGGGCATCACAATCCTTCCCATCACAGACGTTCATGATCTCAGAGATATTTTTGATTCTTACTTTTCCTTTACTCCTCATATTCCCTCCCTTCCAATTTTAGCCTGATAGAATCCCTATCCTGATGGCCTCATTAATGCAGTACTCTCTATCAGAAATTATTTTGCATCTAAGATAGATGATTGAATACATATATACATACACAGAAATAGAGATAGATAGTAGATAGATGACAAATAGATACAGATTGCATTTAATTTTCTATGTACATGTTGTTTCCTTCCAATAAAATATAAGCTTATTTAAGGCAAATACTATTTCATTATTATCAGTGTATCCCAATAGCTCAGTGTAGTACCTGACACATAGTGTGTGCTTAATAAATGCTTGTCCAATATGGGTGAATTTTTAAAATTTTTTTTTAAATGAAGCAGGATTTTAGAATGGCTATACAGAGAGAGATGGCAAAGATTGCTGAATGCCTAACATGGTTGATTGGAATTCAGTGCAGAATTTTTTGCTTGCATAGACACTGCTGGTAATCTTCTCTTTCCTGCCTCAACAAAGTTCTCTTCTAATGCCTCATTGTGGCATGCAGGTAAGCCTGGCTTCTTGAAGGCTATTCCTTCAAGAGCTCTGTCAGGTCCTACTATTCTGAAAAGTCTTTGAATTCAGTCCTGACCTAGACTGAATCTGCTGTCTGAGGACCAGCCCAGGTAGGAGAGACTTGTTGTGTATAGCCCAACCCCAAAGGTGAATTCTGTGGCTGTGGGAAACAAATGAAAGAAATAAATAAAAATGCAAAATGGACCTCAGTCCTCTGGATCCCCTGCTGTTTCTTTAATGATGCTGGCTGACTAGCAGAAGAGGGGATAGAAGGCATTAAGACTCTTGTAGTTTTCAGATTACGTATAAACTAACTTTTGCTAGGTGTCTGTATTACTTACTAATTATATCCCCAAAGTGCTAATGCTCAGGCTCAGACCTTGGCCCCCCTACCTGGTCTCTGCCATAATCTTCTATGCCTCGGATCATGACTGCAGGCCTTTCCCTCCTTCCTGAATCATCATGATGATATTTCTTTTCCCTGGCATGATCTGAACTGACTTTCAATCACCATGCACCACAGCTACATTTAAAGATTTATGGAAAGCTGAAGGTTATATTGCTTAAAACTGTGGAGAGAGGGAGTATTTATAACTAGAAAAAGAATAGAGGAGATTATAATCCATAGTTTTAAGTATACAAATTTTTTTTAAATGTTTACACTAACAGAATCAATGAAACAGATGAGAAGAAAAGATACAAATGGGGGAGGGAGGAGGAACCTTGCATTAAAATATCTGATGAAAGTTTGATATCTAAAATCTGTAGGGAATTAAAACAAATATATAAAACTAAGAACCATTCTCCAATAAACAGGTGGCTAAAGTATATGAATAGTTCTCATAGAATCACAGATGTAAAGCTGGAAGGAACCTTGGTAGTCATCTATTTCAATCTTCTTCTTCTTCTTCTTCTTCTTCTTCTTCTTCTTCTTCTTCTTCTTCTTCTTCTTCTTCTTCTTCTTCTTCTTCTTCTTCTTCTTCTTCTTCTTCTTCTTCTTCTTCTTTTTCTTCCTTTTCTTCTTCTTAACAGATGAGAAGACTTAACCTGCCCCCTCAAAGTTATGTGACTTCCCTAAGTGGCTAAGCAAGAAGTTAAAAATAACTCCTCTGACTATATATTCAGTGTTTTCCACTGTTTTTTGTCTCCTAAGAGGAAACACAGACTATTAATAAGCATCTGAAAAAAATATTCAGAATTGCTAATAATATGAGATATACACATTTAAATGAATTTGAAGTATTATCTTACACCAGTACAATTAGCAAGGATGTTTAGATATGGAAAAAAATGAATGTTTGAAGTGATGTTTGAGGCACACTCACACTGAGTGTAGAGCCTTGCATTGGTTTGATCATTCTGGGGTGAAAAAAAATTAGAATTATGTAAGAAAAATTGCAAAATTATTAATAGCCTTTCAGTCAATCATCTGCTGCTATGTTACCACAGAGATCAGTGATAGTAAGAAAGAAATGATACATATTTACAAAAAGAATCACTGCAGCATTATCTTTTTTTTTTAGGCAGTTGGGGTTAAGTAACTTGCCCAGGGTCACACAGCTAGTAAGTGTCAAGTGTTGTGATCTGAAGCCAGATTTGAACTCAGGTCCTCCTGACTTCAGGGCTGGTGCTCTATGCACTGCGCCATGTAGCTGCCCCGGCATTATCTTTAAAAGCAATAAACTAGAAACAAACTATACGCCCAATAAAGGGAGAACGGTTGAACAAATTGCTTTATACTAGAATAGTGCAACATCATTGTGCTATAAAGACAAAAATGAAGAATTTGGGGAGAAATAGTAGACTTGGATGAAGTGACCCAGAGAGAAATAGGGCCAAAAGAATGAAGCATACAAAGACCATAACAACATTAATGAAGACAATGTGAACAGGTTACAAAATCCATCAAATACAAAGGGCAATGCTGATGCCAAATTACTAAAGCCATGCTTTTGGCAGAATGGGCCCCCCTGCTTGAAATTTTCAGCCTCCTTACCTCTGCCTGTTAGAACCCCTAGCTCCCTTCAGAGATTAGCTCAAGTTTCATCTACACCAGGCCTCCTCCTACCATTCCCCTTCTGAAATTACGTTGGACTTGGAGGTAGGAAGACCTGAATTTAAGTCCTACCTCAAGACATTTATTGGCTGTAGGTTGAACTTGTCACTTAGCTTCTGTCTACCCTAATTTCCTCTTCTGTGAAGTGGAGCTAACTATAGAACCTAACTCCCAGGCTTCTTGTGAAGATCAGATGAGATAATATCTATAAAGCACTTAGAACAGTGCCTGGCAAACAACAGGCATTTAATAAATATTTGTTCTCTTCCCTTCCCATTGATTTTGTATTTATTTATACATTTATTTCCCTTTAGATTGTAAGCCCCTTGAGGGCAAGGACTGTCTTTCTTTTTATTAATTGTATTCATAGCACTTAGCACAGCTCCTGATACATTGTAGACAAAATAATAAATGTTTATTGGATTGGATTTTTTTTGGATACATATTGTTTACCCAAAATGTGATATAAACTCTTGGAAGGTGAGAATGTTCCACTTTTGTCTTTGTATCTCCTTTGTTAGCACCTGGTACATAGTAGATGCTTTATCAGTGCTTGTTACCAGCACAATGCCTGGCACATAGAGGGCATTTACTAAATATTGACTGATCGAATGTTGAATCAAATTGAAGTTGAAAACATAGGCCTCCAATTATGTTAATAAAAGGAAAAAGATAAAAGCAGAAAGTGACAAAGAATTACAGATTTAGATGTGGGAGGGACCTTAGGAGGTCAACTAATCCAACTTCCCACTTTTAGAGTTGAATAAACTGAAGTCAAGAAAGATTAAGTAAATTTTCCATAGACATAAAGATATTTAGTCCCAGTGGTAGGATTTGAACTGAGATCTTCTGAACCAAAATAAGTTCTTTTTTTTTTTCTTACTTTACTGCTATGTACTACCACTCACAATCACTCTTTCAGCATAGCTAGGTTGCATAGTGGACGGAGCAATACGCCTAAAGTTAGGGAGACCTAGGCTCAAATCTAGGCTCAGGTACTTATTAGCTGTGTGACCCTGGGAAAGCTACCTAACCTCTTTAAATATAAAATGAGGAATGGCATAGCACTTTGTTGTGAAGATCAAATAACATAATATTTGTAAATGACTTAGCATAGTGCCTGGCACATAGTGGAAACTTACCAAATACTTGTTAACCCCTCCCCTCTTTTAAGTGCTCCTTGCAAAGTTTCAGGTTCTTTCAAAGTATATTTACTTTGTCATTCCCCCCCCACACACACACACTCTTAATTAAAAGTATCTACAATGGGAAAAAAAGAATAATCATTGTGATGGACCTATGTGAAAATTCACTGAACACTTTCAGCCAATTAAGAAGTTTGCTGCTTTCTGGGAGGTGTTAATACTCATTCCCCACTTCCACACATCCTTCCTAACCCTTAGTCCTTGGGAGCGGTAGTAGTCAGTAGTCAGTTGTCAATTATATGCCCAAAGCTAAGTGGCAAAGTGGATAGAGCATTGGCTCTGGATTCAGCAGGACCTGAGTTCAAATCCAGCCTCAAACACATGACACTTAATAGCTGTGTGACCCTGTGTGGCAAGTCACTTAACCCCATTGCTTAGCCAAAAAAGAAAAAAAAAATTATATGCCCAAGGATATAATTTATGCAGGAAAAGATAAGTAATATTTAACCTAAAAGATTAATTCAACCAGATACATATTTGACTCCACTCCTCCAGTTCACAAAGATAATTCAGTTCTTTACAGGCTGTATGATGCCCAGTTAGGGATTCTTTCAACAGATAGAGGTGTCCCCAATCACCACTCAGTATTTAAGTATCCTTTGATAGTTTTCATAGGAAAGACAGCTGTGGAGCATGAATAGCTAGTGACATATAAAGAGCAGAAAGAAGGGAGGTGGCCAAAAAACCCCAGGCCCTTTCTGCCCAGTACACCCATAAATCTCACTGGGGTAGGTGTCAGCTAGCCAAGAGCCTGCTAGTCCAGCCACCCGTCCCATCTACAGTGTCCCTTCAAAACAATCCCATACTCCCTGGGAAGCTCCAGTCTTTAAGAAATAATTGTGGCTATTTTTCTTGGCAGCAGGAACTTGGGAAGGGGCCTACTTCAAGGAGCATCAACATCATCCCAAACCGAAGCCTAGGGAGGGACAAATACTTAATAGCTGGTTTTATATTCCTGTCCCAATCAGCTGGCTTACTTAGCTTTCCAGTTACCAAAAAAAAAAAAAACCCCAAAAAACAAAAAAACAAAAACCCAAACCAAAACAAAACAAAACAAAAAAACCCTCATCTCTTGCCTGGGGAAGGGAAGAGGGAACAAAAACAAAGAATAATGAAAAGGCCAATCCAAACATAACATTCATCTGACCTCTTTTCAAACCTTGATATGCAATTGCACAGTGGTTCTGTCCTGTAAGTTAGTCCTGCACCAAATCTGGTGGAATGGTTCCTGATTAGTACCAGAACCAGAAAGCCCACGGCTGCTTTCCTTTAGCTAGAATTTAACCTGCACCAGGATGACTTCGCCCCTTCTCCATTAAAAAGCATTCTTGGGAAATATTTACTACTTTATGGCATCTAATTTCCCAGACAGCAAGATCCTCAATGAGGCATCCCATTGGCCTACGCAGCTCCCTAAGCTCATAACTTTCTCCCCATACCAGAGCTGTAACTAGAAATGCACTCGTGGGGAATTGTATGAGGACACCGTCAGAAAAAAAAATACCAGGGCCCAGAACTCCCCAAAGCATAATGTGCTTCTAGCCACATGCATTTCTTTTTTGTGTATCTCACTACCAGTGTATTCTATGAATATGCTCACTCTTTCTTTTGAGGCTATGAGAGAATATGCCCCAGGTTCACAGGATGAGGGAGGGGAAATGTTTTGTTGTTACTGTTGTTACAATGTCGACTCAGTAAATGCCTTTGCTTTGAGTTAAATATGTCCTTTGGGTGACTATTAAAGGTAAATGCAGTGGTGGGGGCTTTAGGAGTACATTACAACAGAGTACCTTAAACCTTATGTAATAGTCACCTTCCTGGGTGATCATCTTCCCCTAGGCCCCCACAGTGGAATGTAAGATCCTTGAAGACAGAGGCTACTTTGTGTTAATCCATGACTAATAGACTAATGCCTAATTTGCATTTGTTGTATTACTTATTTAATTTTTGGTGACTAAGTTCGGACCTGTTCTTTCATTGGTGTGGGATGCTACTGGTATGGGAACTCCCTTTACCAAGTGAAATTATAACTTACAGTCTTAGAAAGTTGCCTGAGGTAGCAAAAGATGAGATGACTTGCCCATGATCACATAGTATGAGTCAGAGTCAGAATTCAAACCCAGATCTTTCTGACTCCAAGGCTGACTCTCTGTACTACTTTGTCAGACTGATTTGCACACAGTTAGGTTTTCAGTATTTTTAGGTGAATTCATTAGATCCTCACAACATCCTCATGAGGGAATTTATACCAGCATAATAAGTGAGGAAAATGAGGCCTCGAGACATTAAATAATTTTGTCATGGTCACATGGCTAATAAGCGCCAAGATAATAAACCCAGTTTTATGCCAACTTCCTGTCCAGTATTCATTCTATTGAATAATAATGACTCCTTTCAATTGGTCATAGATAGTCTGAAGAAAAGAATTAGCTTTTAGAATCATGGAGGAGAGCCTTGAGATTTAAAACTGAGGTGGAAGAATGAATGGAGCTAGATAGTAGAAAGCTTTAAATATCCAAGCTAACAAGATGAATTTTAAATATTCAATACTTTTCCTTTACAAAGAATAAAAAGCAAGGGACTGACATAAAAGTCATATTTTAGGGCAATTCTATTGACTGCATGTGCAGAATAGATCGGAGGTGGGAAATAAGTAGGCCCAATGAAGCCTATTGCACCACTGGGGCCTGAACTAGGGTGAAGATTAAAGTCAACAGAAGCAGAGGTTTGACTGTCCCTCCCACTCCCCTTTTTTCCCATGATGAACTTAATAATCATTAGCAAACATGAGTTGAATCAAGTCAATATGCATTTACTAAACACCTCCTACATGCCAGACACTATGGAAAGCTCTAGGGATTCAAATGTTAGCAAAATAAGCATAATGTTTGACCTCAAGGAGCTTACATTCTAACAGGGGGAGATGACACATAAAAGGGAGCTAAAAAAGTGTGGGGGGACGAGGATCTGGGTGGTACACTATAGGGGCAGAGTCGCAAAGTCCAAAGAATGAAGGATGAAGAATAAAAAATGGTTGGTCTGGGGCCTTCCTCAAAAGGGAGGTCTCAGGAAGAATACTTCTGTGACAGGAGGGTGATGAAAAAGGGATCATGTGGGCAAAGAAAAAAGGCAGATGAATTATGGTGGTAAAGTCCAGAGAATAAAGGATGGTTACTCTAGTCCCTTTCTAAAAATGGAGGGTTTGGAAAGAACCCACCAAAGAGACAAAGGGATAGATGGGGAAGCAGCTGAGTCATGATGGCAAGTTCCAGACAAGAGAATAAAAGATTCTAGAATATTTCCATATAGAAAGATCAACAGCGACAACATCAATGATGATGAAAAGATGATGATAATAGATTTTATAGCAAACTGGATATCTGTTCTGTACAATTTTTTCTGTGTATGTTAAATTTAAAATGACGGTAACATAATTGTCCTCTGTGTTTGAATCCCCTTTTAACTTTTTGAAAATTTTCTTCTGTGAAGTATACATATATATATATGTGTGTGTGTGTGTGTGTGTGTGTGTGTGTATATACACATATATATACATCTATTATATATATAGTTAATGTTCTTCATTTTTTTGTAATTTCTTTCTAAAATAATTTTTATTGATGCCATTTGTTTTTATATCCATAATTTTCCCTAGTATCCCTCTTCTTTTCCCTCCCAGAAAGACATTCCCTATAATAAATAATATTTTTAAATATGTAAAAGAGGAAAAAATTAACATAAGTGATCAAAGTATCAAAAAAGACCAAAAATATGAACAATGTACCATGCTCAATGACCTCTCATCTCCGCAAAGTTTTTGCAATTTTGCAATATTCACTTTTGAATTTTTTTATACTTGATCTAATCATTTACATTACTGTGGTCATTGTATATATGTTATTTTTTTTTGGCTTTGCTTAGTTTATATCAGTTTATGTAGATGTTTTCTTTGTGTTAGTATTCATTTTTTAAATTAAATTTATTTTTTCTTACATTTTAAGTTCCAAACAGCCTCCCTCCCTGCCTTCCCACCTCATAGTAGAAAAGACTACCATTTGACACAGCTATACACATATGTATGTATGTATGTATGTATGTGTATATATGTATATGTATATGTTCGTGTATTAATATATATGTATAGATGTAAAATTATTGCTATGCATACTTCTAATTACCAGTTTTCTCTCTGGAAGTGGATAGCATCTTCCTTCATAAATTCTTTGTAGTTGATTTGAGTAATTATAATAATCAGAATAACAGCTGTTCACAGTTCACACAGTATTGCTGTTACTCTATACAATGTTCTCTTGGTTCTGCTTATTTTTTTTTACTTTTTTTTTTTTGTTTAGGCAATGGGGTTAAGTGACTTGCCCAGGGTCACACAGCTTGTAAGTGTCAAGTGTTTGGTCTGAGACCGGATTTGAACTCAGGTCCTCCTGAATCCAGGGCCAGTGCTCTATCCAGTGCACCACCTAGCTGCCCCTTTGGTTCTGCTTATTTCACTTTTCATAATTTCATGCATGTCTTTCTGTGGTTTTTCTCAAATTAACCTGCTCATCATTTCTTACAGCACAATAGTACTCCATCATAATCATATACCCCAACTTGTTCAGCCATTCCCATCTTTGCCACCACAAAGAGAGCTGCTAAAAATATTTTAAAACATACAGGTTCTTTTCCATTTTCCCTGATCACCTTGAGGAAAAGACCTAATAGTGGTATTGCTGTGTCAAAGGGTATATTACTCAGTTTTATAACTCTTTGGGCATAATACCAGATTGCTTTCCAAAACGTTTGGATCAGTTCATAGTTCCACCAACAATGTATTAGTGTCCCAATTTTTCCACCTCCCCTCCAACATTTGTCATTTTTCACTTCTACCATTTTAGCCAATCTGTTAGGCATGAGATTATATCTCAAAGTTGTTTTAATTTACATTTCTCTAATCAATATTGATTTAGAGCATTTTATATGACTATAAAGTGTTTTGATTTCTTCATCAGAAAATTGCCTGTCCATATCTTTTGACCATTTATCAGTTGGTGAATAAATCATATTTTCATAAATTTGACAAAGTTCTCCAGTTTATTTAGACTTTTTCATGCTTCTTCATGGCCATCATATATGCTATTTCTTTTGGTGCAATAATATTCCATTATATTCAGATACCACAATTTGTTTAAGCATTGCTCAATCAACAGACATTTCATTTGTTTCTAATTCTTTGCTATTAAAAAGTGCTACTATAAATATTCTGATGTATGTGGAGAGTTTCTTCTTATTAGTGACCTCCTTGGGGGTATAAACCTAGTAGAGGAATCTCTGGGACAAAAACTATAGACATCTTAGTTACTTTTTTGGTCTAATTCTAAATTGCTTTCCAAAATGGTTGTACTGGTTCACAGTTTCACCAACAATGCATGAGTGTGTCTATCTTCCCACAACCCCTCTAATACTGACTATTCTCATCTTTTGTCATCTTTATCAATTTGCAGGGTGTGAGGTAAAGCCTCAGGGTTGTTTTGATTTGTATTTCTCTTATTATTAGTGATTTGGAGCATTCTCTCATATGTTTGTTAATAGTTTAAGATTCATATATTGAGAACTATTCATTCTTTTGATCTCATTTACTGGGGAATAGCATATGTGTGGGTTCATTGTCTATATATCTTGTATATCAAATTCTTTTCATAAAAAAGTTTTTCCCATTAGAATACTTCCCTTCTTCTAATTTTGTTTGTACAGAAGATTTTCAGTTCCATAGCATAAAAGTTATCTATTTTATCTTTTGTAATTACCTCTATCCTTTATTTAGTTAAGAATACATCTCCTACCCATAGCTGTGAAATAATATGATTTGCCTCTCTTCTAATGTTTTTTAATAGGACAATCTTTAATATTAAGGGAAGGTATCCATTTAGAATGTATTGTGAGATACATTCTAAATTTAATAAGGTAATGGTCTAAGCTTAATTTCTTCCAGATTGCTTTCTAGTTCTCCCAGCTATTTTCATCAAAAAAGTAAGTAATTTGAATTCTCTGGTTTATCAAATGCTGGATTTTTCCATTGTTTCAAATTCTCCCATGTTCCATTGATCTACCTTTTTATTCTTTTTGACCAATATCAATTGGTTTTATAATGTAGATTGAGATCTGGAAGTATAATCCCCTCTTTATTCCTAACATTTTTCATTATTTACCTTGATTTCCTAGATCTTTTATTTTTCCAAATGAATTGCTACCATTTTACTAGTTCAATAAAATATCCCTTTGATAATTTAATTGGTGTGTCATTAAAACTATAAACTACCTTTGTTAATATTTTCATTTTTATTATGATGGTATGACCCAGCCTTGAGCACTGAATATTCCTCCAGTTATTTCAAATGTTCTTTATTTCTTTAAGTAGCACTTTGTAATTGAAATTATGCAAGTCTTTTTGGACTTTGGTAGACTGATTTCCAGATCTTTTATGTTTTTTATAGTTATTTTGAATGGAATTTAACTTTCTACTATTGCCTTTTTAATTCTGTTATTATATAGAAATTCTGTTGATGTTTGAAGGATTTATTTTGTAGACTTCAATTTTCCTGAAGCTCTTAATTGGGTCAATCAGTATCTTTGTTGATTCTCTATGATTTTTGAAGAAAACCATCTCTCATCAGTAGACAGGAATAGCTTTATCTTCTCTTTACCTATTACTGTGCATTTAATTTCTTTCTCTTGTCTTGTTGATGTAGCTAGCATTTCCATAACTATATCAAATAATGTGGGGGGAGAGTGGGAATCCTTGTTTTGTGCCTATATTTATTAGGAAGAGTTATATTGTATTTTCATTATGTATCATTATTGCTTTTAGTTTTAGATAGATAATTTTTATAACATTAAGTGAAATGAATATTGTACTAGATCAAAGGCCTTTTCTGTGTCTATTGAGATAATCATAAGGTTTTGAATGCTTTTGTTTTTAATAAAATTATGTAGATTATTTTATTAATGATTGGTTCATTGAAGTGGGGATTTTTAGTTTATGGAAGAGAAAACCTAAGGGAATATAGTTATTGTCACTGAGTATGGAAGGTCTGCTATGTAGAAGTATGAGATGTGGAGGCTTTGGACCAGACCCAGAAACTAGAAACAAAGTTGTATAAGAGTAAATTTTGACATGATATAACTGAGAAAAAATCCTAATAATGACAGCTCTCCAAAAGTGCAATGGACAGCCTCGAGTGGTAGTGAGTTCCCCAAAAGCTAGAAAACTGCTGTGATCAGATGTTGTCCGAAGGATTCCTGTTCAAGTAGGAGTTAGACTAGGTGACCCCTGTAGTCTTTTTCAAATTTGAGACTCTATAAATCTGTGAAAACAGTCCAAGGAGGCCCCTACCTCACCACTATTCAGAGCCTGTAGAGACTATGTCTTTGTCATCCCCTGTGCATTATGGGATGGGCAATCCACTAAAATTCCTTCCCCTGTACCTACAATGTCATGGCAATAGAGTCATTTAATTAATGATGAGCTATTCCATTTTCTTAGTAACTAAGGAGAATCGTCGTTTTTCACAATTGTTTAATCCTATGAATATAAAGTTTGCTGGCTTGGTGCCTTCAATAAATTTTTGTTTTGCCCTGTGTGTATGCATGCGTATATATAATTATATTCACATATATATGCACATATATGTATCTATGCATATATACACAAACATACTTTTTTATTTTATTTTTAAAGACTTTCAGGAATTCAAACTGTCTCCCAGGGCAAAAAACTAATTTTCTTCTCAGAAATGATAGCAACAAGCTGCATACATAATACATCCAGCTATTGCTCTTATTATTAAAATAGATTGTTGGGGAAATGGCCTTGGAGGCCCTTAGTCTGATGACAACTTTTCCTTCTTCTTAGCTCTGCTCATTTGGCTTACTGACTGGATCTGCCAGGTTCAGAAACAATACAGAGATGTTAATGGGACAGCTGCTGTTACTGAGGAAAAAGTGGTAGGAGGTGATTTGCTTTCAAGACGCCATATCGTGGGCTGTTTGAGGGTACAAAAAAGGGAAACAAACAAAAATAAATAGGCATCAAGCACAGCAGGGTCTCTCAGCACTGGTCTCAGAGACAGAACTGGAGACATTCCTTCCCAGCTTCTCCAGAATCTGGGCTCCTGTAGCTGTTTCGATAGCTACTCCTAACTCCCATAGTACTTGACACTTATGTCTCACATCCTGCCATTCATTCCTTTGCATTAAAGTTCTCATTCCTGCTAAAGAGCAAGCCCCATAAGAGAGAGAGAGCATGAGTGCCTGGAGACAGAGGATATATGCTCCTGAAAACAATCCAATACACTTCATGACCAGGGATCAAATTTTGAAAGAATGTAGGAAGGAAAGAATGAAAGTGCAGTGGGGACCTGGGGAGTTAGGGAATTGTGATGAAAACTTCTGATTCTTAACTTGTTATGTGGTCATGTCACTTTTCCCCAACTCTCAGTTTCCTTATCTATAAAATGGGAGGATGATTATATAATTCATATGCTACCTACTTCACAGGGACATCGTGGGACAGTCAAACTCAAATAGAAAAGAGAGAGGCGTTAAACATGCCTAAGGATCCCTGTGGGCACTATATTGGCTTAGAAAACCTCATATTAACATTATCTATGTTCTGTTTTTATTTTTTGTTATTTTGTTATTTGTCATTTTTATTTAATTTGTTAAATATTTCTTCATTATTTTTTAATCTGGTTCTGGCTGGACTAGAGTGTTATGGGCCAATGCATTTGACACATCTTTTGTAGGGAATATAATCGAACTCTATGAATATGAAGCATTTTTATTTATTCCTCTAAAGTCTCCCTTGGATACTCAGTTATGGTATGGAAGAGGGCCCGGGTTCTCACTGGCTATGCTGGTAGAATTAAAGCTGTGATTGGTTGCAACAAACAGGAATAAATAACTTTCAGCCTAGCCTGGTGACAGACTGTGTTTCTGGTGCCTGAATTTTAACCTAGCTAAAAATGTCTCACTAAGTGGACTATAGGTTGACGATTTTTTGGTTGCAGAAACTCTCTAAGACCATAATCTGCATCAACGGAAGCAGCACCCACACTGATGAAAACATAACGCCTTGAAATACTGAAGCAGCATCCTCATCAATAACAGCAGCAATAGCAGCCTCATTATCATAGAAAATCATCCTTTTCATCTTGGTCAATGGAATTCAGTAAGAAATAGACCTAAGGTCAAGTCACTCTTCTGTTTTTATTCTTTATCTTTAAGGTTCTGACTAGTATTGCCTAGGCTAGGGAGAGGAAATATCTGCTTTTTGTCATTTAATAATAGAGAGGTGGCCTTCAAAGCCAAGAAGACCTGGGTTCAAGTCCTACCTCTGAAACATATTAACTGTGTGACCCTGGGCAAGTGGCTGACCTCTAAGTGTTCTAGGCTACTCTCTTAGAAGTTACAGAGAAGGTGCCAACCTGAACTGACAGAAGAAATTTCCATTACCTAGAGTTCCCTGTAGCAATGAAATCATAAGTCCAGAACCAATATCTGGTAAAATTAGTAGGATATGAGCTTATTATTATTATTGTTATTATTGGAAAAATGAATCACTCTACTATCATCATCATCTTAGACTCAGAGATTTGAGAAGCTTGATGCATATATATATATATATATATTTTTTTTTTTCCTGAACCAAACCAAACAGCTGTTAAAATGTAGAGTGAACCTCTCTGCCAAATGGATGGGACCAGTCTGACTCTCCAATCTATTGTCCTTCTGCACATTCCTGATAATCATTGTGCCCAATGAAGGAAAATTATGTAATCAATGGAGATAATATGGCCAAAACAAGTTGGTCAATTTTTTAAAAAGGGCTTTCTGCGTTAGAGGAGCATCTCTCCTGGGGTGGACGCTACCCTGACTCATTCTGATGAACGATAGCTTTCCTTGATTTTTAGGAATGTTGTTAGGAATGTTTGGTTTAAAAAAACAAGCTACAAACTACGTCACCATGCACACGTGCAAAAGAACAAACAGGAACGGTCCTGCTATCCCTAACTGCAGGGAGAACTCCTCCCACCCCTAAAAGCCCAACAACTTGGGCTAGTTTTTATTTTCATTGTTGTTTTGATAGGGAGAGGAACTTCACGAAGTGTCCAAGGGCCTGAGGGTGAAAGTAAGGCTTAGAGGATAGTTCTTAATGTATGGCACAGTGGAAGGGGCATTGGTTTGGGGGCCAGGAGACTTGGGATCAAACTTCTGCTCCACCATTCACTTGCTGATAGTGGGACAATGAAAAAAGTCTCAACCTTTCTGGATCTCAATTTTCTTCCCTTTATGGAGCTAATGATATTTTCACTACCTGCTTTACAAGGTCCTTTTGGGATAAATGCTTTATGAGCCACACAAATGCTACATGAACATGACCTGATAATGGGATACTTTCTAGGGCTATGCAAATTAATGGCAACATTCAATTGAAGGAACAAAAGGTCTTAAATCTCAAGGGAAATAATGAGGAAGAAAAGTAGAAATAAAAGGGTATTAACATTTATAGGTATCACATTGCACTATGAAGCAGGAAGTGTCCAAACTATTTGGTACCAGTTAAAACATAGAAGGATAGAACAGTGGGGCAGACTCAACAAGGAAGCATCAGAAACCAACTCAATAATCTGATGTTTGACAAACCCAAGAACATGAACTATTTCAGGAAGACCTCCTTTTTCAACAAGAACTGCTGGGAAAATGGGAAAGCAGTTTGGCAGAAATTAAGTTTAGACTAAAATATTTTACCATATGTCATAATAAATTAAAAATTGATACATGACCTGAATATAAAAAGTCACATCATTAAAAAAAATTAAAAGAGAACCAGATCAGGGACCTTTCACAATTATGGCTTTTAACCAAACAAGGATAGGAGCAATCACAAAAAGATCAAATTGGTCATTTTGATTTTATGAAATTCAAAAGCTTATACACTGACAAAATCAATTTCTCAAGGACTAGAAGGGAAATTATAGAGAGAGGGAAAATAATTCATCAAATGCCTCTGGTGAGGCTGTCATTTCCATGATATACAGCATGAGAAATTAACACAAATGATAAGACCAAGAACCACTCCCCAGTAGAGAGGTGGTCAAAGAACAGGAGTAAATGGTTCACAAAAGAACTGTAAGCTATTTACAATTATATGAAAGATTTCTCCAACACATTAATAACAAAGATAAATGCTAATCAAAACAACTCAGAGGTGTCAACTCATGCCCAACAAATTGTCAAAAAAGACAAAAAATAAAAATAATTCATGTCACAGAGGCTGTAGGAAGACAGGAACCCTAGTACTGTACACTGTTACTTGAGCTATGGATTGGTCCAACCCTTCCGGAGAAGAACGTGCTTAAAAAAAAAAAAGTGACTAAAATCTCTATACCCTCTGATCCAGAGGTTTTATAGTGAGGCATATATATGCATACATACATGCATATATACATACACACATACATATGCATATATATGTTAGTATATATGTGTATGCATATATACATACACACATATGTATACAAATACATATATACAAACAAATGTGTATATATTGTGTGCGTGTGTGAATGAGGTCAAAGACAGAAAGAAAGGGCCCATGCACACCAAAATTATCATAGCAGCTCTTTTTGTGGTAGCAGAGAATTGGAAAGAAAGTAGATGCTCATCAATCAATGAATTACTTAAACACATTGTGGTATGTTAATGTAATGGAATATTAATGCTTCATGAGAAAGGTGAAGAAGAATTCAGATAAACATAAGAAGAGTTATACAACCTGATGCAGTAAAAAATAACCCCCCCCCAAAAATGAACACAATGTAAATTAAAAAAACAATAAAATGAACCTAAATGTTGTGTAATTATAACTACGCTTGGTTATTAAGAGAACACTTGGGAAAATGCACTTCACTCCCTTCATCGCTGGGGTAGGGGACTATCAGTGTGAAATATTGACTATATTGTCAAATAGTAGATGTTTCACTTTATTTGTTGAACTGTTTTTTCCCCCATTTATTTATTATTTGTTATGAGGTGTGGCTAACTGAGTAGGAAACAAGGAGGAAACATTTGGAAACAACTGTGAGATAAAAATAAAAGACAGAAAAATAATATTTTTAAAGTGATCCATGAATACATAAATATGAGTCCTGGACTGTGATTTTCTTGATACAACAAAATCTTATAAGTAAGAATCTGGCAATTCAATGCAGGGTGGCACTTCTCTGCAATGTGTAGTCCTAGAGAATTTTCTAAAGCATTAAGCGGTTAGATGTCTTACTCAGTTATACAACCAATACACATTAAAGGCAAAACTTGAACCCAGGTCTTCTTAGTTTCAAGGCCAGCTCTTTTTCCAGTGTCATGCATCCATAGAAATTGTTGAAGAAATTTAGAGAACTAGATTTAGAGTCAAAGGACCTAGTTTCAAATCTTGAATCTTCTACTTAAAATATTATCTGTGATCCTGGGCAAGACAATCCCTATCTCTCAGTCTGTTTCCTAAGTTATATAATGAGAAGATTGGATTAGATATACTCCAGGTTTTCTTTAAGCCTTACGAGGCTGCTTAATGTGCCCCTTTCTGCAATAGTCTCTTAACTGGCATCCCCATTTGCATTCTTAAGCATTGCCATTTCCTTAAACATTGTTGACATATTTGTTAGATATATGTATCTATGATCTAGTACTTGGTGTAAGTATTCCCAAATTATTGTTGTATCCATAATGCTTGTACAATTCTGGCCTCTGTCTTCTCCTAAATCCTTTCCATAAAGAAGCCAAGCAACATGCTATAAATCTGTTAGATTAAACTTCCCTAAAATTATTGTCACTGTCCAGCTCAAAAACTTTCAATGACTCCTTCTTACCTTTGAGATAAAATCACATAAAGCAGAAGTTCTCAAACTTATTTGGCCTACTGCCCCATTTTCAAAAAAAATTACTCAGTACCCCCTGGAAATCTACTTTCTTCAACCCTCCAATTTTTTTTAAAAATTTGCTTCATTTAAAAATATACAATTTTTTAAATGATGCATCTTAAATTTAATAATCTATTGTAAATTTGTGAAGTTTTTCCTGCATTAAAATTTTGATGACATACATCATATAACTATATAGTATCATATTATAAACAAATCATTACACACACATATTTTTGCAAATGCATGCTGGACTTTTCAACAATGCACAATATGCTTGCCTGCCAATACTTGCTTGTTAAGCCCTATTGGTGGACTTGACCACTGATTAGTTACTATTTACATTTTGTGTGTTTATTTGGAAAATAATGTAATCATTATGACTTTGTTACACAATAGATAAAACATATATAGATGGTTTTTCAAGTTTCTTATTTTCTTTTCTTTCCTTATGCTTCCACCACCCTCTTACTTTTATTTAACACCCCCTCAATTGTACCCAAGTGTACTACCACCGTCCCAGATCATTCCAGCACCCCCCCAGAGGGTAGTACTGTCCACTTTGGGAACCTATGAATTATAAAACATCATTGTGAAGCGGGGAAAAGGGCTAATTCTGGATTCAGGAGGCCTGAGTTTTTATTCTAACTCCATTTTTTCCTAGGTTTGCCGTAACAAGTAAATCATTTAACCCCTATGGGCCTCAATTTTCTGATCAATAAAATAGAGACTTGCATGAACTACTTCACAGAGTTGTTGCAGGGTAACTATTTTGTAAACTATAAAGCACTACGGAAATGTGAATTGTTTTGTTGTTTTTAGCCTGACTTTCAATGCCCTTCACAAGTTGGCTCAAAAGTGACTTTCTAAACTTATTTCTTGATACTCCTTTATGCAAACCCTCTGATATATTTGCTATTTCTATTGTCATCCCTTATCCAACTCCATTGTCTCAACAGGTTAAGCTAATTCCTTACCTCTACTTCGGTGACTGTGTTGAATATCACCACCATTCTCCCATCCTTCCCATTCTTCCTATATGAAGGGAAGCAGCAAGGAGATTTGAAGTAATGTTAGTTCCAAAGGACAAACATCTACAGCAACATTTTGCAGTACACCTGGAAGTCATAGTTGCTAGAAGAAATCAGGCGTGTTTCATAAAGCTGACATTTTAAAGTAAATAATTTCTTGAAGGCTGGACCAGCTGAGACTGCAGAGTACCTACCCTTCAAATTCATCTCTGAATTGAGTCATAATCCAACTTTTCTTAGAATCCTTAGTATTTTTCCAATTTGAAATATGGAGGTTTATTTAATGAATTTTGGTAATGCCTGAGGCAAGTTTATGTACAGGCAGAGTGATACTGAAGAAATCCTCTAATAACCTATATACCTTACCCAGTATTGGTAGATAGGAAGAGGTCAGAAAAAGTGTTGGATATGACATCCAACAGTGTTGGATATGACAGTTGTGTATGTATTCCCAATCAGTCACTCACTAGCTGTGTGACTATGGGCCAAGTCACTGAACTTCTATCTATGAGCTTTTGTTTCCTGTTCTATAAAACTGAGCCCATTGAAAAACATTTGTTTGAACAAAATCAATGCAGCTTGAACTTTTTTTAAAAAAAAAAGCAATGAAAAAAATTGGGGAAAAATCTCTTTGGTATCAATATCTCTGATAAGGTCTGATATCCAAGAAATAGGGGGACTGCTGCAAATAATTAAGAATAGGAGTCATAACCAACATTTAAATGATCAAAAGATACAAACAAGTCATTTTCAAAAGAAGTGCAAACTTTTGATGACTTAGTGAAAAAGAATGTCCAAAATTATCAAAAATAAGAAAAATTAAAATTGAAACTATTTTTTTGGTGAGGTGATTGGGGTTAAGTGACTTGCCCAGGGTCACACAGCTAGTAAGTGTCAAGTATCTGAGGCCAGATTTGAACTCAAGTCCTCCTGACTCCAAGGTCAGAGCTCAAAATTGAAACTCTTTTTTTTTTCACTCTTGGGATATTTTATTAATTTATTTTTAGTTTTCAACATTCACTTCCATAAGCTTTTGAATTTTAAATTTTCTCCTTCTCCTTCCCCCATCCCTCTCCAAGATGGTGTGCAATCTGATATAGGTTCTACATATACATTCCCATTAAACATATTTTCACATTAGTCATGTTGTAAAGAAGAATTAGAACCAATAGGAGGAACCAATAGAAGAAACAAAACAAAACAGAAGAGAAAAAAAGACCAAATAGTGTGATTCAATCTGCATTCAGACTCCATAGTTCTTTATCTGGATGTGGATAATATTTTCCATCATGAGACCTTTGCAGGTCCTTGCATTACTGAGAAGAGCTAAGTCTATCAAAGTTAGTCATCGCACAATGTGGCTGTTACTGTGTATAACATTCTCCTGGTTCTGCTCACTTCATTCAGCATCAGTCCATACAAGTCTTTCCAGGTTTTTCTGAAGTCTGCCTGCTCATCATTTCTGACAGCACAATAGTATTGCATTACATTTATATACCACCAACTTGTTCAGCCATTCCCCAATTGATGGGTATCACCTCAATTTCCAATTCTTTGCCACCACAAAAAGAGCTGCTATAAATGTTTGTACATATGAGTCCTTTTCCCATTTGTATGATCTTTTTGGGATACAGCTGTAGAAGTGCTATTGCTGGGTCAAAGGGTATGCACATTGTTATAGCCCTTTGGGCATAGTTTCAAATTGCTCTCCAAAATGGTTGGATCAATTCACAACTCCACCAACAATGAATTAATGTTCCAATGTTCCACATCTTCTCCAACATTTATTATTTTCCTGTTTGGTCATGTTAGCCAACCTGATAGATGTGATGTGGTACCTCAAAGTTGTTAAAATTGAAACTCTTAACATTTTACTTCATACCCATCTGATTGGCAAAGATGACAAAAAAAGACAAATGATAAATATTGGAGAAGCTATGAGAAAATAAGCACATTAATGCAATGTTGTATGAGTTGTGAGGGCAGCTATGTAAATTCCACTGATTGCTCTGACTCAGTCTTCTGGGAGCAGGCAAAGCAAATTTAATTTCTCATCCAAATGCAGCCCTTCCAGTACTGTAAAATGAATGCAATCACATCTGCGTTCCCTCTTGGACAAAAGTATTGGGAAAATAAAATTCTTTGTAATCCTTAAAGAGAATTGCTATTAGTAGAATCCTTAGCCAACACTCCACATGGAGAGCTCAGCGCAGATTTTAACCACCAGAATTTTGCCTTCAAATTGCATCTGAGGCAAGAGACAGGAAGAGTGCCACTAGAATACCTGAATAGTAGAGTTATACCCCATTAAGGGCCATATGGCAGCTATCTCTTAACTTTATTCTTTCTGGGTAGGAGCAAAGCAGATTCTGTTTGTCTGATTCAGAGACCCTAAGATAGAGAACACAGAGACGGGTGGAGGAAGCCTGGTGCTCTTCTTTAGTGATACACTTCTCTGCTTATATCAGTAGGGGCATGACATGGCTTGTGGGTTACATGCAAACCTGGTGGTTTTGCTCTTACTTTATGTGGAAAAGGATTGGAGAAGAGAGTATTTTGTTGTCCACTCCCCCAACAACTGTCCCCAGGTACTGAGTATTTCCATGGGAGGGAAGTTTAAAGATGTGGGTGCTGCTACCATGTCGATCCCTGTGTTCTTCTTTTCAACTCAGCTTGGAAGAAAGGTACTCAGTGGTGTTTTGGCTGATGTGGGCCTTGGAAAAGAAAAGACACCTGGCTTTGACTTCCTCAGATCTTGGTGGAGGTGTGTTGCCACCTCTTAAGAGGTCCAATCCCATGGTCATGAACCTGCTAGCATGCAATCAGCAAGCGTTTATTAAGCACATACTGTATGCTAGGCATTGGTGATAAAAAAAAATGAAACAACATTTGTCCTCAAGTAGCTAACAAAACATGTTCACCAAAGGGACTAAGGAACATTAATGGTTCTAGCCCATCTTACTCCCCAGCATGCAGTGGTCCCACACCTGCTGCCTCCATACTTTTGGGAAGAGAAGAATTTGTTTATTGACTAGCCCTCCAAATTTGTATTTTCTAAATGTTAAATGAACTGGTCCAAAACCTTGGTTAGTTGCCCCTCCCAGATAGGCTCCACTAACCTCATTAGGACACTACTTTATTGGGGAAGTAGGCAAAAACTGACATGAAATCCTGTCCCCAAATCTTTCTTCCCAACTTTTATTTTATATGCCTCAAAACTTATACAAAGAGCTTCCAGAAAGAGAGTCTCACATATGGTCTGGGATCAGTAAATCTAATATACAGGTAGTGGCAGAAACAGAGATGGTTATATTATCAAAGTGTTTCCTAAGCCAGAAGTACTTTGGCCATGGAGAAACCATTAAAAGGGGGCAATGATTTTGGCCCTAGGGAATCATTCATTTTATAGGATCTGAGTGCATTTATGACCATTTGAAGAAGTTCCAGGCTAGCCTTCTCCACACCGTGAAGTGACCTACATGATTTCAAATGCATCATTTTTTTTAAAATGCTGTTTTCCAGTAACTCTTTGTAACATGGTGCCAAAAAACATCAACAGTTATTCAGATTGCACTTTTAATTGATACTTTATGGTGAGTTGTCTTGTGTGATGAATATAAACAAGATGTATTCTCTCCTACATTATGAAGGTTTAAAGCATCCCATGTTATTTATTACCTCCTAAAATCTCCATCATTTTTCTTTTTAACTTAAAAAAAAAATCACAGGATCCCAAGCTTGAAGGTACCTTAAGGATCATTTAATATAACTATCTCATTTTGCAAATGAAGAGACTGATGCCCAGAGAGGGGCTGTGGCTTACATAAGGCCACAAAGGTAGCAGGACCATATTTTAGTAGAATGTAAGGACAAGGATAATTTTTTTTTCTGTCTTTGTATTCCTAATTCCCAGAAAAGTGCCTTGCACATAGCAGTTGCTCAAGACAAGTTTAATGAATTTAAAGGAAAATTGTATTCCAAGGATTCCAAACATTATTGCAAGCTACCTCCCTTTAGGTAGTTATTTTCTAAGACTTCCTTCAGAATGAAAATTAGCCTGAGGCCCACTCTGGTTCTACAGGAGTTCTCATTCAATGTTGAACTAGAGGTAAGCACTCCCACCATGAGGAATTTCCATACATAATCCTCCCATGATTCCTCAAGTATCCAAATGTGTCTTTGCAAGGCTTGTTTTCTTTTTTTTCTTCTCTTAAAGAAATCAATGCTACCAAAGTATGAGATTCTTGGAAGAAAAGAGCCTACAAAGATGCATAGCACTTAAAAATTGTTGTGAGTTTGGTCACTTTTGAGTAATCACTTTCCCTTACAAGTATAACAAGTCACATCTGGAACTAATAACATTGCCATTTGCACTTTGGTACCCATAAGCTCCTCCCACAGTAAGAGAAGAATGCTCCTATTTAGAAAGAAGATGAGGACCATTAGGGAGATAGTCTTTGTAAGGTCAGTATGGTATAGAGGCAAGAATGCTGGACTTAAAATCAGGAGAAACTCAAGTTTAAATGTTCCATCTGATACTTCCTATCTTTGTGATCCTGGGTGAATCCCTTAATGTCTCTTAACCTTGCTGTTAATCCCGATTTCTTAAATAAGGATATAGAAACTAGTAGTTAGTACTGTTTGCCGTGTAATTGTTGTGAGGACCCATTGAGATAATGTAAGTAGACTGCTGGATGTGCAGTGAGAGAATCTAGATTTAAATCTCAAATCTGCCACTTACTGCTTCTGTGGTGCTCTACGGGCCTCTGTTTCCTCATCTCTAAAATCAGATGGTTGGACTAAATGACCTCTAAGGTCCCTTCATGCTCTAAATGGATGGTCTCAGGACACTGTAAAGCACTTTGCAAATCTGAGAGTGCTATAGAATGCAGCTTTTATGAGCGTTGGCTCCTGCAGGTGGATTTCTCCAGTCCTTTTCAGGGCCACTTGCCTTCTCTTCCTGATCACCTCCTACTGCTTTTACCATTTTCCATAACTGGAAACAGACCAAAGAACTCTAGAGAATAAAAGGACTGGAAGTTTGTATTGCTTTTGTCTACATGAGGCTATAAACACCTGGAATTAGAAAACATTCCTCATGAGGTATTCATGAAGGGCCATTTATCACATATATTAGTCTATTAGGCCTATGTATCCCAAATGGGAGAGAGTAATATAAATTTTGTGTCTATGCCTATAAGGAGTAGAGCATCATTATTTATAGGATTACAGCTTTAGAGCTGGCAGAGACCTTAGAAACAATCTAGTCTAACATCCTCATTTTTTTTTTTTAATTTTTGGTGAGGCAATCAGGGTTAAGTGACTTGCCCAGGGTCACACAGCTAGTAAGTGTCAAGTGTCTGAAGCCGGGTTTGAACTCAGGTTCTCCTGACTTCAAGGCTGGAGCTCTATCCACTGTGCCAACTAGCTGCCCCTAAAGTTCTCATTTTTTAGAGAAGGAAACTGAGGCTCACTGAGGTCACATAAGATGTAAGTAGCAGAACTGAATATTGATCCCAATCTTAGATCACTTTAAAAAAAAAAAACTTGTAAATCAGCCCCTACCTTCATGCCTGGCACATTATAGTACTTAATAGTTTTTAATTAAGTTAATGATTAAAAGTACATACCTTTGCTAAGGAGATACTGATGTGAGATTGATTTGTTCTGAGTTCACTGAGAAAGCAGAGCTACCATGCAGACCTTTTATCATCAATGGTTGGGCCTCACACAGGTCAACCAGACAAGCAGGCAGCTACCTAGATTGTGTGGTAGGAGGGGAACCATGACATATCTCTACACATCTCCCTACCCATTGCCCTCCCATCTCTAATATAACTCTATACAAATACATATATATATATATACACATATATACATATATATATATATACACATATATACATATATATACACACATATATAATGTATACATTAGGAGTATTCTTTGGGTTGGGAAGGATAGAACAAAAGTAGCTAAGAGGGAGTTAAAACATAATCGATGAGGTTACAGTAAGAGAATACAAAACTATACTCACAGAGTTCAAGGTATTTAGTCTGGCTAAAGTATACCCCAGGATATTGAATGAACTGAACTATATGATTGCTGAACCATTATGTGTGTGGGGGGGGGGGTGCCATACATAGAACTGCTAAATATATAACAGTTGGTTGGCACAGTGAATAGAGTGTCAAGCCTAGAGTCAGGAAGAACTGAGTTCAAATTCAGCCTCAGATATTTACTAGCTGTGTGACCTAGGCAAGTCACTTAAGCCTGTTTGCCTCAATTTTCTCATCTGTAAAATGAGCTGAAGAAGGAAATGGCAAATCACTCTAGTATCTTTGCCAAGAAAAATTCAAAGAGGGTCACAAAGAGTCAGTTACAACTGAAAAATGACCACACGACAAGAAGGTATATAGACCAATGAGGTCAAAGATAAGAAGAAGAGTCACATGTATACAAAATATACATAGCAGTACTTTTTGTGTTATCAAAGAACTGGAAATGAAATAGATATCTATTAACTGGTGAATGGCTAAACACATAATCATATCTGAATGTAATTGAATATTACTGCCCCATAAGAAATAATGACTATGAAGAATTTAGAAAATCATAAGAAGATTTGCATAAACCAGGGGTGGGGAACCTGATATAAACTAGTGCTGCGTCAAATAGACATGAGAAGAAGCTACATGACTGAGCGGATGATAATGGAATAAACAACAACAAAATGATAGAAGAGTATTATCTTTCCTGAAAGCATTGTTTCTTCTCTCTTGTTCAACTTCCACTCTCCTTTCCTTTAGAATTGGGCTGGGGGTAGGATAGTGGAAGCATCTTTCTAGCTCATTGGGCAAAGGGAATCAGAGTGGAAGGAGTACTGTGTACTCCTTTCTGGAGTTAGGATTTTTTTGATCCCCTGCAAAATCAGCTGCAGCACATGGCATCTTCAATCATACATCACAGCATCAAAAGAGCATCCACAGTTAACAGAATAGGAATGAATAACCTAGAACCCCCAGTAATCATCTTGGCATACTTTAATAGAGAATATATAAATTATATATTATATATATATATATATATATATATATATATATATATATATATATATACAATGCATGCAGTAGACATAGCATAACAGAAAGCATAGCTGCATAGATGGCATATATACATGCAAGACATGTTCTAAGCCCATCTCACAGACATACATACATATTGGAAAAATATAAGCAAGGAAGCTAGATGGCACAGTGGATAGAGCACTTGGCCTGGAGTCAGGAAGAACTGAGTTCAAATCTGTCTTCAGACATTTACTAGCTGTAGGATGCTGGGCAAGTCCCCTAATTTTCTTGTGTGCCTCAATTTTCTTAAATGTAATAATAATATTATTGTAATAATATGGAATAATTATAGTACCTACCTCCCAGGGATGTTGTGAGGATCAAAAGAAATGATATTTATAAAGTGCTTTGTATAATGCCTGGCACATAGTAGGTACTTAATAAATGCTTATTCCCTTAATCACTAAATATGCATAACAGTAATTCACAAATAAAGTAATAAAAAGTTACAGAATAACAAAATACTAAAAATAGCCATGTATACACAGATAAGCAAACAAGAAAACTAAATATGGCTACTAGACATCATACATGCATGATCCTAGAACAAACTCAAATAAATGTGAATGAGAAAATAAAACAGATTCAGGCTCAAAACATACCACAATTCTCCCCTCCATCAATGAGTTTGTGTAAGTACCAAGGCACACATTACATGAGTGAATAGCATTGCTCTCTAGCTACATGTGTAACCATTAGTAAAGTTTCCCCTATAAAATCTTAAGTTAGTCTGATTACTAGTTGAATAGGCCCAGCTCTAACCTGTTGACCTTTTTGCCCCTAAATCTAAGCCAGGTTGATTGTAAGGGCTGGTCACAGCCCTCATCCAAACTATAATCCCATATCCCTAAACCTGACTTTATGGAAGGCTCCGTCTGGCTACCAGTTTCTTTGCTCTGTGGGATATGTCCCAGGGGTGGGAACTTGCGGCCCCCTGGCCATATGTGGCCCTCTGGTTCCTTAAATGTGGAGCTCCGACTGAGTCCAAATTTCACAGAACAAATCCCCTCAATAAAAGCATTTGCTCTGTAAAACTTAGACTCAGTCAAAAGGCTGCACCCAAGGACCTAGAAGGCCACATGCAGCCTCGAGGCCATAGGTTCCCCCCCCAGATACCCTAAGGGTAGCAACTTCAGAAATTCTAGGCAGAATAGGTTTTGCCTCTGAATTCTTATCTCCCTTTATTTGAACTGGCTCTAGAGTTAAGATACACAGAGCATTCTTCACTTGAAATGCCTATTTTGGAGCTACGTTCTAGCTTAGACAGTCTTCACACCACCGGCAGGTAGTGTCTTTTGCTTAGAGCCTGCTGAGGTATGTGTCCATCAGTCTCTACTGCCTTATCAGGGAGTCCAAACAACTCACCAAGAGGCACAAAGTGGTCTCAGTGAACCATCTTTACAGAGGTTCTGTCAATCCTGAAGCTTTTTTGTAACTAGGCAAGCTGCCCAGCCTCTCCACAACTAGGTGAGGAGTAGCTTTTGATCGATCTGCTAATTTGTATGTCTCATGAACACCAAGATTTCTTAGTAAAATTTGACAATGAACTAGAATATCATACTGTCACTCATTTCTTTCAGCTCTCTCTTGAGTGGCTGTGGTAATAACTAGGTGATGGTGAGTTTCTTTCAGCTTCTCTCTCAACTGAAAGATAGGCTGGACATGAGTATCTCCAGTCTCTCAACCCCACAAACTCCAAAACACAAGTCGACAAGTAGGAGTACCCAATGTCAGCAGGTAGGGTCTGACATGGTGCCGTCATTCCTGGTGGAGTTGTACTTAAGTACTATGGAAATCACTTGTTGACTCCGCTGAGATTTTTATTCTGTTTGGTGTCTCTAATGTGTTTGAAACCTTGAGGTTGAAACATTCGGGTTATGGGTCCTCTTGAGGGTGGTAAAGTATAGTTCTAGACTCTATGATGCCAGTCAATGCTTGTGTTTCCTTGAGTAGCATGTTATCCATGTCTCTGACTTGGTCCAAATGGACTCTGGAAGGAAGTCCACACCCTGAGAAAAACTTCTCTCACATCATTTTAGCAACCACTGAAACTTTCTGGTTCTTGCTTGGGTATGCCATGTGAAATGGTCCATGATCACCAATATCTTACTTATTATCCTATCTTTTTCCAGAGATGGGAAGTCAACATATACAAAATCCAAAGGTTTACTAGTGCTTATCTTCTCCAAATACATAGCATGAGTTGGTAGAGATTTTCTATGTGCACAACAAATATATCTCACACTTCTTGGTGACATCTGTAGCCATCTGCAGCCCTAAAAGCTGATCTTTACTAACTCCAGGGCACTCCCTTTACCCATGTGTCCAAAGACATCATGCAAAGCTTTCATGGTTAAATAGGAATATGGGCTATGTAGCACCAACTGCTTTCTGGCACCATGCGTGGGAATAGTCATTGGATTATCCAGCAGAGGTGTCAAACTCATGGCCCATAAACCACACCATCCAGCAAAACTCTAGAGTGAGGTCCAAACCAGATTAAAATGTAATTGGGAAATGTTCACAGAAAAAATTAAAATACACTATGGCATAAATAATGCTAATTTGTGGTTCTCTAAATCAATATGCAATCCCAAGGGATCTGTTCTTATTTAAATTTGACACCATTGTGTGCAGTACTCCATTTGCTGTTGTTGAGTTGTTTCAGTCCTGTCTGCTTCTTGGTGATCCTATGTGGGATTTTCTTGGCAAAGATACTGGAGTGGCTTGTCATTTCCTTCTCCAGATCATTTTACAGGTGAGGAAACTGAGGCAAACAGAGTCAAGTGGCTTACCCAAGATCACACAGTTAGTAAGTGTCTGAGGCCGAATTTGAACTCAGGTCTTCCTGACATCATACTCAAAACCCTATTCATTGTACCACCCAGCTGCCCACAGTACTCCAATACACAGTTACAATTTCTGTTTTTATTCCAACATTAGGAGGCCTTCAAAAGACTGGAACACTAGTCCTTTGGATTTACTGCATCAGTTCTTGGCTTGTATCACTTTTTGGAGTCTCTCATCCACCAGCTGCTCTTGCTACCAATTCTCTAGCAACAACCAAGGTTAGTTCAAGGAAACAAGATTCATACTCACTGTTGACATGCTAACATGGAGAAGCTCCAATCTGGTGTCAGTGCTCATGTTATCATTCCAGTGGTGCAATCCATGTGAATTTGTCTACTTAATCTCTTGGTTTTGATCCTCTCCTCCCTCCACTAGTATACTCTGTCCACCTCTCTTTTCTGCAGTATTTCAATGGGTTCTCATTATCTGAGCATGGCTTCATGGAGTTGATCACACAAGTGTGGCTTGACTGAATACTGTGCTTTGTTCATTTTTGTTTATGCAAAAAGGATAAAATTGAATATATTAAAACAACTATTGCATGTTGCCTGTGGCTCTTTACAGCCCTAAATAGCTGTTAATTGGAGTAAGAGGAAGCAAACAAACATTTACTGTGTGCCAGGCATTGTGCTAAACATTTTATGAATGTTATCTTGTTTGATCCTTACAACATGAGAAGGGGGTGCTATTATTATATCCATTTTACAACTGAGGAAACTGAGGCAGACAGAGGTTAAATGACTTGCTCAAAGTCACACAGAAAGTTAAGTAGCTGAGACTGGATTTGAACTCAGTTCTTCCTGACTCCAGGTCCATTACTCTATCCACTGTACCATTAATCTGCCTTGTCTAACCACTGTACAGGCTAGAGTTCAACTGATATATTTATGGTGGTTAGGATCATACATCCCATCAGTGGCTCCCACTTGGAGTTAAAAATTTGTCCCCAAGTTTTTTGTTTTGTTTTGTTTTCTTACTTATAACCTCTGATAGAATCAATATCCAAGTTGTTGTGACTCAGGATATCTACATGATCTCCTTCTCCAGGGCAGCCAATAGCAATCTGGACTAAGATGCTGAATCCTCCTCCAACTGATCTTGGCTACTTCACACTGGCCACACTTGCAACCTCTCTTGTCTTGGAGCTTGCTTCATGAACCTGGTACTGCCCAGGAGCATGGCAAATTATCACATTCTTATCATGAAAACATAACTTGAAGGGCCAGAGGCCAATGCAGTCCTTGGCCAATATCATCTTGTTTCCTTTTCTTCTTTTACTTTTTTTCTTCTCCCCAAAGTTTGCATGACAGCTAAATTTTACCTCATTTCTGCCTTTCTTTGGTATACTAGCTCCCTGAACAACCAAAGCTTGGTGGGCACATTCACCTTTGGAAGATCTATGGAAACTCTATGGCCCCAAGGTGTTAGGTCATCAGCTTGTTCCATCCTCTTTCCCATAACTGTTGAAACAGGGAGAAGATCAGGTTCCATTTAGATTCCAAAAATAAATTCCCAAGCATATGATAGATGTGGTATGGCTAGATAACAGATTTTGGCTAGAGATTTTAATGTTTTCTATATACACTACAAACTCAGAATGAATTGATTCCAATATGGCAGCCCTCAAAGCCAATGCAATCTCAGGCTGGATTTAGAAAAGCTTTGTGTCCAAAAGAAAAAAGACATTCATCTGGCTACCCTTAGCTCTGCTTAGATCACAGCTGAAGTTTGGAGGGGGCACACATTTTGAGAAAATCACATTTTAGGAAGTTGGAGATTATCCAGAGGAGGATGTCCAGGATATAAAGGAAACCAAGAGATCACAAGGAGGATTTGTTAGAAGAACTGAGTATGATTAAAATTGAGAACACTCAGGTAAGATGTGATTATTGCTTTATATTATTCAAAGGGCTATTATGTAGAAAAGCAATTTGATTTGTTCTTCTTAGCTCTAGAGGAATAGTTCTTTTTTTAAAAAAAATATTTATTTTATTTTTAATTTATGGAATAAACCAAGCATTTCTATAACATGGTATAATAATAATAATAGTAATGAAAGATGATTGCACATGAAACTGCAAATCTATTATGTACAACTTGCCATTCTTTTTAAATATATAGTAATCATGTAAATTTCCTTTATACCCCCTTTTTTCCTTCTGTTCCCTCTCCCCCAGGAATGGTTCTAAATCTTTTTGTGTCTCTCATACACCCCTTTGGCAGTCTAGTTATCACCTCTGATATCAAATATAAAATCTTCTATTGGACTTCAAACCCTTCACAACCTGATTCCCTCTTATCTTCCTACATTATTTTATACCTCACTCTCCTCCAAGGACTCTGGGATTCAGTGACACTGACATCCTTTGTGTTCCTCGCACAAGATACTCCACTTTCCAATTTGGTGCATTTTCTCTGACTGTCTTCTGTGACTGGAAGGCTTTCCCACCTTCTCTTTGCCCTGACTTCCCTGAGTTCTGCCAAGTGCCAGGTAAAAGTCCCATCTTCTATAAAAAGGCTTTCCTCATCCCTCTTAATGCTGGTGCTTTGCCTCTGTGATTGTCTCCAATTTATGTTGTATAGATCTTATTTGTACATACTTGCTTGCCTGATTGTTTCTTTTCTCCCCCATTAAACTGTGAGCTCTTTGAGAGTTTGGTACTGTTTTCTTTTTTTTTTCCCCCTTTCTGTGCTTCTCCAGCACTTAGCTCAGTATCTTAGTAGGTACTTAGTACATAAGTATATAGCAGGTACTTAATAAATGCTTCTGACTTAACTTGGTGAAACTTGACCCCCTTTTGAGGATAATTTTTTAATTAACATTTTTATTAAATTTATTAATTTATTTCTATTAAAAATTGTATTAAATAACTGAAAGAAATGATAAATTACAGAAGTGAATGAAAATAAAATATGTGATTTTTTCCCCTTCTATGTTTATTGATCTCCAGACTCCAGACTAAGAATACATTCTTGAGGGTCCAACTAGGACACCCAGAGTGGAACATGTGGAAAGTTGTATTTGCATTTAGGTTTGATGGCAAGGGTGGGGAGTACAGAAAAACTTCTTAACAAATAGATCGATTAGGTTGCCTCTAAGGGGAATAATTTCTTCCCATTGGGGATGTTAAGGAAGAAAAGAAACAAGCACTCTTTAAGCACCTACACGTGCTAAACTCTCTATAGGAACGTAGATCACTAGAAAGAGGAATCCAGTCCTGCTACCGGGCATGAAATCAGTGTCCCTATTCAAGGAGAACCTTATTTGTATCACTGTTCTTAAAAGGCAGCACCTCAGACTTAGCCCACACTCAAACCTCTCTTTTGGATTTTATAGCAATTGCATAATTCCCTTTACACACACACACACACACACACACACACACACACACACACTCACTCACTCTCTCACTCACCTGTTTTTTAAGGGGATTATGAATAGCCCTGGGATGCTGGATAAAAGGCCTCAGGTATAATCCTGCAAGGTCCTTTTGTGAAATAGGAAGACAGACTCTCAAGGACCTTGAATCCACTCTGGGAACTAAGTACCAAGTTAGGAAGCCAATACTGCAAGACTTTTCTAAGTATGCAGCAAATAGATTAAGCCAATTTAAAAGACATTGCATGTAAATGATTGCTCTGAAAACAAATAATTGATATGCTAATTATAAACCTTTCTTATAATTCACTGAAGCATGTCCCCTAAGGAACTCTGTTAGGCAAGACTGACAAAGTGAAAAAGTCTGTTAGATGAGAAATAACAGCTCACATTTCTGATGCACTTTAGCTTTTACAATTTCCTTACCTCACCATAACCTTCCAAGGGGAATAATGCATGCTCTATTATCCCCATTCTACAGGTAAAGAAAGAGAAGCTCAGAGAGGTCATGTGATTTGCTCAAGTTCTCTGACTCCATGGCTGCTATTTCCATTTATTCCATGCTAGGGAGTCACAATAGTACCAGAGGTACTTAAGGTAAGTTTCTGGGCATATCTGATGTGTGTTGATTTGTTCTCTTTGCTCAGCTGGAGGGTTCTAGTGCCATCGTGAGGGGTACAGGATAGGAGAGTAGGAGGAGGGAAAAGGTTGGGGAACAGCATGGCATTTTGGGAAAAGTGATGGAATTAGGTTCAGAGGACCTGGGTTTAAATCCCAGTTCTTCCATTCCCCTGGGTGATCTTGGGCAGGTCATTGGACTTTGATTTCCTCATCTCTAAAGTGAGAGAGTTGGACTAGATGACATATGAGGGCCTTCGAACTCTTGATCTATGATGCTGGGTCAATGGAAAGTAAAAGAAATGTGAAAGGAAGGAAGGAAGGAAGGAAGCACAAGTAAGACATTTATATGTTGCAATATCAATAAATATTTCATTAAAAAATAGACAAATTTAAAATACAAAAATCCCCAAAACGCCAGACAGGTTTTCTCTCTCCCCACCAGGCTCTGAGATAGACTAAATTTATTTTTAAAGTGAATCAATGATTGAATGAATTAATAAGAAACCATGTATTAAACCCTGTACTAGATGCTAGGGATACAAATAAAGTTAGACAATCCCTACCCTCAGGGAGTTTCTACTGTATTCTAACAGGGGGTGATCATACATATAAGGGAGTAATGGCCAAGGAAGGGACTTTTGTATGGGGAGTAACAGGAATGATGAGTGTAGTCCTAAGACAGCCCATCTCTTTTGGGAAAGCAATGATGTATTCATTTGAATATGATTCCTAGAGCAAGATATGGAAATGGGACGGTATGAACATATAGGAATGTGGATGTCAAGATGCCTGGGGTGAGGTAGATGGGTGAATGGATGGATGGGATGTAAAGTATAGCCTAGGTAAAAGAATATAGTAGTTCTATGTCATTTTTTTTTAACATAACCCTGAATTCTTTATTTTTTTCCTTTATTTTAAAAACATGGCTGATTTGAAGTTGAGTCAAAGACTTCTCGTCCAGACTTCTCTGTTGAGCCAAACATCACTTGTGGCTGCCAGTGTGTGGCCCTAGTTAGCTTTGGAGAGAGACATCTCTGGGGCTTGCCAGGGTCTCTTCTCGGGTGAGGACAGGAACTAAGCAGAATTCCTGGGCCAGCCCAATTCTGCTGCCACACTGTCTGCTCCGGTTGGTAAAGAGGGGGTCCCTTTACTGCGGTCTCCTGGAACTTGTTATTCCTGAGCTAAATTTGGAGTTGAAGGAGGAGAGAGGGGGAGAGAATAAATTGGGGGGGGGGAGGAATGAGGAAGGAGGAGGCCTTTCATCATTAAAAACATGAAAGGAGACAAATCTGTCAGAGGGTGAAGGCAGTCACTTCATTGGGAGGGTGATTTATAATAAAACTAATTTTAAACAAGCGTGTGCTTCCAAAGAACAGGCAAAGAGCCCATCGGTGGGAGGCTGAGAGCTGCTGAACTATTAAAGCAGTAATCTCATTTGCTCTGAAGCATAAAAAGCCTTAAGTGTCTGTTTACTGTCTGAGGAAACAGAGGATGAATCACAAAAGCCCGTTTTTGTTTATGTACTACAAGACTGTGAAGATTGTCTTTCCTTAGTGTTTAGGTCCGGGAACACGTGTGTATCCCAGCCCGTCTGTCCGCCTTTCCCCAGCCCACCATTAACTTGTGGAATTCTCTGCTCTGGCTGCCTGCTGAGTGAGGCTGTTGGCATAGGTGGCTACAGAGAGGAGAGTGGCTTTGTGCTTCAAAGGGGAGCCCCAGCCTTCTTACTGGCAGCTTGGTACTTCGAACTGAGTGCTGGATTTGGAATCAGAAGACCTTGGCTTGATAGAATACTGGCTGTGGGACATACTACCTCTGTAACCTCAGGCAAATCACAACTTTCCTAGTCTTCAGCTTTCTCAGCCATGAAAACAGGGCATTTGGAATAGGAAGATGTTTTCCAGTTCCTTCCAACTTTAAATCTATGATCCTGCTGTTACAAATGCCTGGCATATTGTACGTAGAAAATGTAAGTTACATTAAAAATGTCCTAGGTTGAACAGAAAGTGGCCATACATGTATATGGTCATTATAAAAACCCTTGAGTGACATAACATTGATTAAAAATGGCACAGAAAGGCCTTTTCTTCCCTCTGGCTTTCTACCATTAGAGAGTCATTCCTTTCAGTTAGTCTATTGAAGACAGCCCATTACTAATATACAAAATACCCCAGGAAGGATAAAATAGCAGTATACTTAGTTCTTTTTTTTTTCATTTCTGTCACTGATTGAATTGTAATCCAATGTTATATTACATCATATTGCCTTTCTTTACCTCAATTTCCTTATCTGTAAATTGTGGGTATTGAATTCTATGATAATCAAAATCCCTTCTGTTGTGTTATTCTTTGACATTGCTTCTGCCTGTGTCATCCTGCCTGGTTTGGGCTTCTGGGTATTGATCATTAGCCTCTAAATTCTGACTCTACTTCTGTCTGTGGCTCCTGTCCAGGTTACATCTCTGAACACTAGCCATAGCCTTTTGACTCAGTTTTAGATCAAACTGGAGGAGAATTACAGTAAGATTCAAGCTCTATAGATTTTGCTATGAGATTGGATATGATGAAGAATACATCCTTTTTATAGATTAATTGAGCTCCAGTCATAGTCTGTACCCCTATAGTTACCCTGCCCATTAGTATACCCTTGGTCCTCATTTGGGATGCTCTTTACCGTCTTTATCTCAGTCATACATGGTTCGTTGTTGACGACTGGCTAGACACAAAGCTATCACTTAGCGGGCTATTTGATCTCCTTGAACCTCTGTATTCATACCTGGAAAATGAGAATAATAATACTTGCTGTTTCCATCTAAAAAGGGTTCAATTTAACAAGCATATTAAACTCCTACTATGTACAGGGCTTTGTGCCAGACAGTAGGGATACCCATCAAAGGTGGAAAATGACATGATTCCTTCTTCCAAATAACTAACCGTCTAGTGTGATGACTCTTTCAAACATGTACTCAAATAGCTATAATGCAAATTAGTATGATATAAGTATGCAGGAAAAGCCAAACAGAGAGGGATATGACAGCTAAGGTGAGAGAGAATAGTTTTAGCTGAGAGGGCCAGGAAAGGATTGGCTCTTGGAAAAAATAGCAACTAAGCTAGATTTTGAAAGAATGGATGAATTTCAAAAGGAAGCCTTGAAGATCATTAGATTATTTCTAAGGTCTCTATCCATTTTAATATTTTGAATGATAAAATAGGATGAGTAATTAAATAGATCTTTAAGTCATCAAAAAAATCATAGAATTTAGGGCAAAAAGATTTTCGAGTTGAGTCTACTAGCCTTATTCCCTCATTTCATTTTATTGTATTTTTTAGGCGGTTGGGGTTAAGTAACTTGCCCAGGGTCACACAGCTAGTAAGTGTCAAGTGTTTGGTCTGAGGCTGGATTTGAACTCAGGTACTCCAGACTTCAGGGCTGGTGCTCTACCCACTGCGCCACCTAGCTGCGCCTCCATTTTATAGATGAAGAAACTGAGATCTAGAGAAATGAACTATGCATTAAGTAGGAGACCTGCGATCTGAACCTAGTTCCCATGATGCCATATCTATATATCTATATCTATATATCTATATCCATTATCTATCTAACCATTTTTTTTCTTTCCAGTACCTCAGACTACTACATAAGTGAAGATTTTGGAATTAGTGATATTAATGACAATGATAACAGATTTGGATTAAATTTCCCAGAGGGGTCTAAAGGACACTTTAATATTGATGGAAAGCTTGGGTCCTTTCAGGGTCAGAGTGAGCATCTCCAATGGTTTAAAGCACTCTCAATATATATATTAAAGTGGAATCTGACAAGGTTGTAGGAAATTTACTTGATAGAAACCCCTCTACCACCAGAATTTTTAAAATGTAAAGCCTTCAGCTCTGAGTGATAGATTGATCTTTTGAAATAGTAAAATAAATACAAAGTAGGCAGGGGGATGAGATGGGGCAGGGTGGGAGAGAGGCTGCTGACAGAGTAAAAAGGATTTGATCTGTCAGAGTCAGTTCTCCAAGGCTTTGAAAGTTGAATTGTGGAGGCCAAACTGAGAGATTCCGAATTTGATTCTTTGGGCAGGTGGCCTTGGTAAACAAGGCCTCAGTGGGAAAAGCAGAGCTGTGACCCTGGGGAATAAAGCCTCCTTGGACCGGCCCGGTTTCTCTGAGTAAGATGTGGTTTTGGCTGTCCTGGAAAAACCACTTACACCTGGTTCCCTGGAGCAGTGCTGGGCAGGATATGGTTTAAGACCTGGCTCTTTGCAGACCAGGCATACCAGATATTCTCCCCAGAACACAGCCTCCCACCATGGGGTCTGGGCATGACCCGGGCCCATTTGACTCTCCTGACCACAGCTCCACAATGGAAACAAGTCTTTCTTTGTGAAATACAGGGTGGGGGAGAGGGAAGGCAGGCAGGGAAGGGACCTGGGCAGAGGGTGATGGGACACAGAGCTTGGAAAACAACCACCAGACTGTTTCAGCACAAAGGTGTGGGACTGAGGCCCGAGAGCTTGTTTTTACACATATTTCCTTACACTTGGACCTCATGCTAATTTCTGAATTTCCCCCTGAAAAGAAGCCAGAGTCTATTTGTTTACTTTGACTGGAAACACACACACACACACACACACACACACACACACACACACACAATTTTTTTAGCATTTGCTCCTAATACAAATCTACACTGACCTCAAATTTAATAGCCTGGGCTTAGGTTCTAAGGTCAGGTCATTTGGGAAAGGGCAGAGAAGGTACTCTTGCCTCTGCCACAAAGCAGAAACAAAGAATGGACAAGGTCCATGGTTGCCCACTGAAGGGCAAGAAAGCAACAGCAATAGATATAAACATTGATTAAGTACCTACTATGTGCTGAGCACTATACTGAGTGGGTTGGAAGAAATACACAGTTTAGGTAAGACGACCATCCCTGCTCTCATAGAGACTCAGTCTAGTAGAAGAAATAAAGAGGAAAAGAATATTTCATGATAATTATAGTATTTATTCCCTTATTCTCTCACTCTACATTAATTGAAAAATAACCATATGCAAAAGTTCAGTTGTTTTGTTTTAGTCATGTCTGATTCTTTGTGAACCCATTTGGTGTTTTCTTGGCAAAGATACTGAAGTGACTTGCCATTTCCTTCTCCAGCTCATTTTACAGATGAGGAAACTGAGTCAGACAGGATCAAGTGACTTACCGAGGGTCACATAGCTAGTAAGTATCTGAGATCACATTTGAACTCATGAAAAGGAGTCTTTCTGACTTTAGGCCTTGTGCACTATACACTGTACAACCTAGTTGCTCCATATGCAGAATACTATACTATAATTAGATTAGACAGAATGCTTGCCCTCACAGATCTAAAAAAAAAAATTGCAGGGGAGAGTTAGAAACAAACACAGTACTTATCCATTTATTTACACACTCATTCAAAATTTATCAAGCTGCTAATGTGGACAAAGCAAAAGATACAAATTTTAACAAATACATCATCTCAGCCCTCATGTAGTATATCTACACACACATATATGCACATACACACATATACATATATAAACATACATACGCACATACACACAAACACACATATATTTATCCCAGTAAAGGGATAATCCTGGCAGCTAGGTGGTGCAGTAGATGGGTTGGTAATTAGGAAGACTCTTCTTCCAGAATTCAAATCCAGCCTCCAACACTAGTTGTGTGACCCTGGGCAAGTCACTTGACCCTGTTTGCCTCCATTTTTTCATTTGTAAAATGAGCTGGAGAAAGAAATGGCAAACCACTACAGCATTTGCCAAGAAAATCCCAAATGGGGCCACAGAAAGTCAGACAGGACTGAAACAACTCAACAAAACACAAACAAACAAAAAAAAATAACAAGCCACCAACACAAAACTATGACACTAAATATTACATTATAAGCACGTTAGAGGGCTACAGAATTAGGTGGTACATGAGACCTGATGCCTCAGGGGCACAATTGTTACTTATATAACAGGTGCTTTGAGGGATACTTTTTAATATGACTGGGTTTTTTTTTTGTTTGTTTGTTTGCTGTTTTTAAACCAATGAAGATTTTTAATTACAGAAATCCTACTTTCCATGACACATTGTCGGTTATTTGGTGATAATCCCTCTATGCTATGGTGAAAGCTCAAGACCCCCAGTGTTGGGTATTACAAGGAGGCTTACTCTTTCCAACCTTCCCTAGGTCACATAAATGCTACTACTTAGAATCCTTGAATCATAGAATATCACAGTTGGATTTGGCCTTCAAGGTCATCAAATCCAAGCCCATCCTTTTAACAGAAGAAGAAACAAAGGCCCAAAGGTGAAGAAACTTTTCCAAGATTACATGAGACATTACTGTTATAGGGAGAATTCAAACCCATGTCCTCTTAACTCCCAGGCAAGGGTGTGTTGGTGCTAGCTCCAACCGGCCCATGAGAGCATTGTTAAATTTTTAGTATGAACATTTAAAACACAGAAATTGGCAAATGCCATAAATCAAGGCTTGATTTATTATTGTGTTGGTTGTATAGATTTAAGAAAGTAATGGAGAAAATGGTAAAAATAACAACTTAAATTGAAAAGTGTGTAATATATTTGTTTTCCCAGACAGCCAGTTGTTAAATATTTACAAACACACATACCTGTTCCCAGGTCTGTGTTCCTTCTACAGCACTTTTACGGTGTCCCAACTTTGCTCTGGAGAGGACAGAATCACACTCACTCAAGGGAGGTTTGCTCTAGGACTCGACTTAGAGATACGTACTGGTCCTAAATTCTCACTTTGTGTCCCTTCTCCATTAAGCCAAACTAGACTCCAACTACTCCATTTCCAAATAAGCAGCAGGATGGCATACAGTTGTTTCTGAATCCCAGTAATTCAGAGACCTTTTGAACAACACAAAGCAAAAACAAACAAACAAAAAAACCTGTTGACTGGGTTTAATACAAATTCATGTCATATAATCTCTTTTTTAAAATTCAATTTTATTTTATTTTTAATTCCAAATTCTCCCTCTCTCTGTCTCTCCCCTCTTCCTCCACTCACTGAGGAGGCAAATAGGTCGTTGTTCAATTGTGGCCAACTCTCTGAGACCCTGTGGACCATACTGTCCATGAGGTTTTCTTGGCAAAGATGCTAGAGTGTTTTGCTATTTCCTTTTCCAGTGGATTAAGGCAAACAGGGTTAAGTGACTTGCCCAGGGTCACACAGCTAGTAAGTGTCTAAGGCCAGATTTGAACTCAGGTCTTCCTTACTCCAGGTCCAGCATTCTATCCACTGATCCACCTAGCTGCCCCAGTAGAAATATGTGTAGTCATGCAAAACAAATGTCCACATTAGTCACACACACACACACACACACACACACACACACACACACACACACACAAAAGGCAAGAAAAAGAAAGAGGAAAAATGTGCTTCAATCTGAACTCTGAATTCCTGAGCTCTCTGGAGGTGGGTAACCTGTTTCATTATGAATCTTTTGGAATTGTATTTGGTCGTTACATTGATCAGAGTTACTAAGTCTTTTAAAGTTGATCATCTCTATATGATTGTTGTTGTTCTACAAATTGTTTTCCTAGTCCTGCTCACTTCATTTTGCATCAGTTCATTTGAGTCTTCCTGGTTTTTTCTTAAATCATCCCTTTCATCATTTCTTTTTTTTTCCCTTTTCTTTTCTTTTTTTTTTCTTTTTTTTCCTTTTTTTCTTTTTTTTTTTCTTTTTGGCTAGGCAATAGGGTTAAGTGACTTCCCCTAGGTCACACAGTTAGTAAGAGTCAAGTGTCTGAGGCTGGATTTGAACTCAGGTCCTCCTGACTCCAAGACTGGGGCTCTATCCACTACACCACCTAGCTGCCTCCTCTTTCATCATTTCTCACCACACAATATTATTCCATCACATTTATTTCCCTTAACCTATGCAGCCATTCCCCATTCAATGGGTTTCCCTTCAGTTTCCAATTCTTTGTCACCACAAAAAGAACTGCTAGATTTTTGTATGTAAGGTTCCTTTATGTTATATAATCTCAACTGGGCCTCCCTGCAGCAAGGCAATCTTTTCATACCTCTCTAATTGATTTTCTCACCACAGCAGCTATTCCAAACCTTCCACCCCTCCTCAAGAATTACATGGCACTCCCTTCTGCTAAGAACTCTTTTTTGCTCCCATTCCCCTTTTCCTCATCTCACAATACTCAGAAGTCTTCCTCCAGTATTCCTTTCACATCAAGGCAGATTTTGCCAAATGAACCCTTGACCCTCATTCATCTCATCTTCATGAGCAGAATTCTTCCTCTTTCACTAATCTTCAAATCCTAACTATTTACTGAATGCTTTCTTTCTGCCTACAAACACGCCTGTAGCTCCTCTTCCTTAAAAAATCCTTACTTGATCCAAACTGTCAGCTATCACCCTGCATCTCCTCTCCCTTTTGTGGCTAAAAAGTCCTCGAGAAAGTCATCTACAATTGACTCTAAATCTTCAATAATCTTGTTTCTGACCTCATAATTCAACTGAAGTGCTCTCTGCAAAATTACTAAAGATCTCTTAATTGTCAAAACTACTACCCTTTTCTCAGTCCTTCTCCCTCTTGACCTCTGCAGCCCTTAAAACTGCTGATCACCATCTTCTCCTGGATACCCTCTCCTTTCCCAATTTTCATGAAGCTGCTCTCTCCTAGTTCTCTTGCTATCAGTCTAACAGTTAGTCTCAATGGTTACTAACCATTCTGTTTCAGTTTCCTTTTCTAGATCCTCATCAAAATCATGCCCACTAACCATGCATGACCCCCAGTGGTCTGTCCTAGGTACTCTTCTCTCTCTCTCCTCTATATTGTCTTTCTTGAGGATCTCATCAGTTCCCATGGGTTCAATTATAATCTGTATGTAGAAGTTTCTCAGATCTATTTATCCCGCCCTAACTTTCTCATGACCCCCAGCCTCATAGTACCAATGCCTCTTGGACATATCTAATTGGGTGTTCCTACTGTATCTCAAACTCAACATGTACAAAATATCATCTCCCCCATCCCAAAGCCTTCCTTTCTTTCAAACTTCCCTTTTAACTGCTGAAGGCACCAGGCTCATTGTTTGGGTTTTGATGTGAATTCAAATAGCAATTGTTTTCTGTTTTGGGCAAAAACTCTGAGGGTCTTCCCCTCCCAGGTTGATTCTTTTGGCCATCTCCTGCCATTCTAATCTAGCCTTTGATCACTGAATGTACATTGCCTCAGACAAACTGAGACCTGGGAAAGACCTTAGCTTAAAAAGGTCAAGATCTCTTCCTGCATCCTGGGCCATTGCCAGTTGTCTTGACTTATGTCTTGCCACTGGACTCCACTGACTCTGGAGGAGAGAGTGAGGCTGATGACTTTGCACAGCTCTGCCTCACTTAAATCCAATTCAGTTGCAAGTCAAGACATCACCCTCCTGATGTCATTGGTTCTCTTCCAGAACAAAGGTTGAACAACAATGAAGGCACCACTATCCTCCACGCCATCCATGCTTGCTACCTTGATGTCATCACCAACACCTCATTCATACCTCATATATACAATCTGTTGCCATATCTTGTCATTTCTACCTTCACAACACCTCTTTTCTCCACTGTCCCCTTGTTTCTGCTTGCACAACTGCCACCCTGGTGCAGACCCTCATCACATCACACCTGAATTATTACAACAGCATTTTGGTGATTGTCCTGCCTCGTGCCTCTCCCTTCTAGTCTATTCTCCATACAGCTGTTAAAATGATCTTCCTAATACATAGGTATGACTGTGTTACCTCTCCACTCAATAAACCCCTCTGCCTCTCTATTACCTCTAGGATCAAAGACAAAAACCTCTCTAGTATTTAAAACCTTTCACAACCTGGCCCCTTCCTACTTCCCAAGTCTTTTTATATTTTACTCCCCTTAACATACTCTGCATTCCAGTGACATTGGGCTTCTTACTACTCCTTGCACATGACACTTCATGTCCAGACTCTATCCTTTCACTGACTGTCCCCACTGCCTGGAATGCTCTCCCTCCTCACCTTTACCTCTCAGCTTCCATAATTTCCTTCTAGAGTCATATCAAATCTCACTTTTCACAAGGGGTCTTTCCCAGCACCATTTTCCCCATTTCTCCACCTTCTGCTATGATATATTACCTTCCATTTATGCTGTATTTATCTTATATGTATATATCTTACATGTAATGTATATATCTCATATGTTTTCTGTGTTCTCTGCTCCATTGGAAAATGACCTCCTGAAGGCAGGGACTATATTGTTGCTTCTTTACATCCCTCACACTTTAGCATAGTACCTATTACTGATAAGCAATCAATCAGTCTCACAGGGATTAAGTGACTTTCATGTGTTCATGCAACTAGGATGGATCACAATCAAGATTCAAACCCTGGACTCTTGACTCGGATTTGTCACTTTCTTCCTATGTGACCTTAGTCAGGTTATTAAACCTTCTGCGCTACAATTTCTTTGTCTGTTAAAAGATTGGGCAGGCCTTGATGATATCTAAGTTCCCTCCTAATGCTATATCAATGATCCTATAAACCTATGATTCAAATTTCAGCACTCTTTCCACTATTTATAAACAATTCTATCCTGTTCCATCATGGCCCCAGATGAAAAGCCATCATGGACAAACTTGGTACATTGCTCAGGACTGAAATAGTTAATGTCTTTCTTACTTAGATGGAAAGGCAAAGCAGGTGGTTGGGGCTGTGTTTGGCACCACACTTAAGACCTCCCTGTGTTCCTGTCTTTGGCTGCCGTTGGGTCCTCACAGGGTTCACTGACTGTTGAATTCCATATGCCGTTACCCTTGTTTAGTAGTCTCCATCTAATAGACCTGGGGGAGGGAGGCTTGAGGAACACCTGGAAATAACACCTTTCATGGGACATGCAAAAGCAATATTTATAAAAAACAGCCTTTCCAAGAACACTTGGGAGCCTCTATCACTGAGCGTAAACTTCTGGCTCTCTGCATGTGCTCTTGTCCTGGCAGGGAGCAAATGCAGAACTGACCCCAAGACCAGCACGATGCAATGATTTGAGGGGTTCACCACAAGGTGAGGGGAAATGAGGCACTTTCTAGTCTCCAATTAAAAAGTGATTGGTCCACATATTGCTTTGAGATCTTGGAGGAGAAGTTGATCCCACCAAACTACCAGAACTGTGGACTTTCCTATCTGGGAATACTTCAGAAATAAGAACCTGTGAAGGGAAATCAAGTGATTTTGGGGAGGTACGGGGGTGAGGAAGGGATAGCTGCTAGCAAGAAAACTCTGGTTCTTATCAGTAATGTGATATTGGACGAGACATTTTTCTCTTGGCTTCCATTTCTTCATGTGTAAAATGAAGGGGACAGAACAGGGGTGGGGAACCTGTGGACTTGAAGCCACATGTGGCCCTCTAGATCCTCAAGTGTGGCCCTTTGATGGAATCCAAACTTCACAGAACAAATCCCCTTAATAAAAGGTTTTGTTTTGTAAAACTTGGATTCAGTCAAAGGGCCGCACTTGAGGATCTAGAGGGCCTCAAGGCCACAGGTTCCTCACCCCTGGGATAGACTAAGGTTTCTTTCAGTTCTTGCATTCTAGGTTAAGGGGCTACATGATGCTGGAGGGAAAGTGCTGCAGACCTGAATTTGATTCTGGACTCTGGTATTTCTTCATATTAATCGATTAGATTCCTCACCTGAAAATGGGGTGATATTTATTACCTACTAATAATTTATCCACTAATATTTACTACCTACCTCATTTGACTTGTAAGAAAAATGTTTTTTAGGGATCTCTGTATTACCCTAGCTGAATAATGAAACATTAGGTAGCAAGGTGGATAGAATAATGAGCCAGCAGTCAGGAAAACCTGAGTTCAAATATGACCTCAGACATTTATTAACTGTATGACCCTGGGCAAGCTGCTTAACTTCTGTCTGCCCCAGTTTCTTCAGCTGTAAAATGGGGATTGTCATAGCACCTCTTTCACAGGACTGTTGTGAGGATCAAATGAAATGATACTTGTGAAGCACTTAGCACAGTGCTTTAGGAACTTAACAAATGCTTATTCCCTTGTCTTCTGCTTATGCTTACCCTGGAATCACCAATGTTGACATGTTCTACTCCTCCTCCTGCTCCCATTTCCCCATGGTCAAAAAGGGTTTCAAGGCATAGATTTTCCTCTTAGCCCTAGTGGTTTCTTTTTGACAAGTGTCATTCAACCAATATGAAAAACTTCGGGTAACTCATTTCCCCTCTTTGGCCTTGTTTCTTCCACTATCAAATAAAAGGGCTGCAGTGGATGACTTTGGAAGTCCCTTCTGGTTCTAAATAGATGTTCCCTGAATCAATGAGCCATGCAGACCATGTATGTCCAAAGAAAGCAGATTCATCAAAGTCATGGAAGGCACCTTGAAGATCATTTAATTTCACTTCTCCTTTGGACAGATTTGGAAACTAAGTCCCAGAAAGGGAAAAACGAATGGTGCAAGATTACTCACTTCCTCAAAGCCGGCTGGTGTCCAGTTCTAGGTTTCCTCACTCCCTATTCACTGGTCTTTGACAGACCAAAGTAGCCTTTGGGAATTTTCAGAGTTATTTTAATGATCCCAAACTTCTACCCGAGACAAACGCCCAAAGTTTTAAAACCATCATTTAAAAAAAAAAAGGCATTTTTATTTAATTTTCAGCTCCAAATTCTCTCCCTTTCTCCCCCTTTGAAAAAAATCATGAAAAAACAAAATCAATTTCAAGCATGTATAATCAAGCAAAACAAATCACACATTGGTTATAATATATATAACACATATACACATGTTTTATATATGTATGCATGTATGTATGTGTTTCTATAGTATATATATATCAATTTATTACATATTGTAAATATACACATTATATATACATATGTATGCCTCATTTTGCCTTCTGAGTCCATCACTTCTCTGTCTGGAGGTAGGTAGCATGTTATATCATACGTCCTTTTGAAAGCTGTTTGTCTTTACAGTAATACTTTTATTTCATAAATTTTTCTCTTGGTTCTGCTCTCTTCATTTTGCATTTGTTCATATAAATCTTCCCAGGTTTCTCAGAAATCATTCTCTTCATCATTTCTTACAGCACAAGAGTATTCCATCACATTCATATATCATAACCTGTTCAGTCATTCCCCAATTGTTGGGAACCCCCCTCAGTTTCCAATTCTTTGCCATCACAAAGAGAACTATTATAATTTTTTTTTGTATGTGTGAGTCCTTTGCCTCTTTCTTGGATCTCTTTGGAAAATAGACCTAGTAGTGGCATCAGTAAGCAAAAAGTATAACAATTTAATAACTTTGGGGATATAATTCTAAATTGCTTTCCAGAATGTCTAGATCCTTTCACAGCTCCACCAACAATGCATTAATGTATCTATTTTCCCATAGCCCCTCCAGCATTTAATACCCACAATATCCCAGTGATGTTCCATGTAAACCATGAGTTATGGCATACTAACTCTAGTCTCAGAAGAATTGAAGTTGAGGGTCACATAAGGGAATTGAAGAGACTCCTGTTGGATGTGACCAAGCTATAATAATACCTTACAAAGAAAGGAGTTACAAGAAAATATTGTAAATCATGTCATCAAAGAAAAGTGTAATCAAAAAATAAAAGATGGGCTGGTTATGTGGCAAGAGTTAGAGATAAACTATTGCAGCCCATGGATTTTCTTGGTATCTTTTTAATGTTAGGAGAATTCAAAGAAGGTCTCCTCATGTTATATGGTTTAAATGAATAGAAGGGATGAATGGAAGAAAAAAATTTAGGTACTTACTATACGACAAGCACTATGCTAAGTCCTGGGGATAACAATACAAAATCAAAGACAGTTCTTGATCTCAAGAAGCTTGCATTTGTATAGGGGGAACAACACACATGGGTCACTGTTAGTCGAGGAGGAGTATTTTCATTTAGAAATTTACAGGAATGATGATTTGAACCATAGGAGAATAGAATGGTACACCCCTTCCAGTAGCAATATCAGTATAGATTTGATTTTAGCTCTAGAACTGGAAAGTAGTACTTAGAATTGAATAGAAGAGAGGGGTAGAGATTATACCTATACTAGCTGACAAAAAGATGGTTGTGAAGTAAAGTAAAGTATGTCTAGAGCTAAGCTAGATATAGGGAGCCATGTGAGGCACTCATCAGTTAAAATAGCAGGACCTCTAGGCTGGGAATTCTGGACCTGAAAGGGTAAAGTCCTCTGGTCCAGGCAGCTAGGCAGCTGGTGAGAAGATAAAAACTGGGGACTAAAATGAAAACAAAACAAAAGAAACCCATTGATGGACAAGTATGAACAGGTTGTGATCTTCATTACTGGAGTGTATACCCAAGTTGTTGAGATCACAAATCTATTAGATGATTTGAATAATGAGCTACATCAAGAATTCTACTCCTTCATCACAAGTGGATATGGTTGAGGTCCCCATCTATTCATCAGGGTCAAGATGGGCCACCGTGTCATAAAGGCTCTGGAGGAAGGACTAGGGGGTCTAGAGTCATTCTAGAGTCAAGAACCCCAAGTCAGACTCTTCCTTGAAGGGATCAAAGGGATGAAGCAACTTGCTAGGCTGGAGTTGGATACATGAAAATCAGGCTTTAGGATGTGGGTGGGGTGGAGGATGGAGGAGGTGGAAGGGATGAAGGCTACAATCTCAGGAAACTGTCATCTCTCCTTACCTCCTGTAGAATGTAAGCTCTTTATTATCCTTGATGGTGTCTCCTTTTAACCTTAACCCTAGCTCAAAGATGAACCCTCCACCCAGCCTGCTTCTTCTTCACATATTACCAACAGTGGGGCTGGCAATCTGAGCCCCTCTTTCCAGCTTTCTATGTCCTCAGGGTGAGAGGTCACACGTGGGCTGTTAGTGTTAGGTGGGAGGCTGGGTTAACTTTCCAGCTCTTACAGCTTACTGCCAAGATGAAGAAGACACTTTTTAGCTTGATTTTTTTTTGTTGTTATTACTGTGCTTTAAAAAAAAATCTTGAATCTCTCCAAGGTTTCTTCTGATTGTCCCAGAAAGAAAACATTTTCATTGTGTGGGCTGTGATTAGGAACACATGCGGGAGCCACACCCCACAGAGCTCTGCTTCCTTCCTCTTTCTTCTCTCCTAGCCTCCTTTCTCTTTTCTCCTTGCCTTTCTCTTTCTTCCTATTCCCTTTCTCCCCTTTAATTAGTAACAGAGGAAGAATAACCAAACCAACTTTAAGAGTTTGTTTCCCAGCCTTGGCTTGGGAGCCTGTGGATGTTTAATTACCTGAAGCAGCTCTGCCTTCCCTTAGGGACAATCCATGGTTAGGTTTGGGGGGTCTAGTGGTCAGAGAGCCATATCTAATTTAAATTTCTACCCAATGGGAAAAGAAAGTAGTAGTAATAGAAGGCTGTGTGGTTAGGAGACTAATAGAGGAGGAGAGGAATCCAGAAGTCAAATTTTCTATTTCTACCTCCATCACAAACTTTTTGTGAGATTTGGAGCACATCATTCAGCTGGCTTAAAAAAATGCCCTAAGATTCCTCAGGGACCCATGCTCCCTAGTGTCAGGTGAGGTCAGGAGGGCCAGTGTTGGAAAAGACTCTTGCGCAGTCTTCTCTTGAAAAACGTGCAGAGGCAGAGCCAAGATGGCAGAGTAAAGACAAAGACTCTCTTGAGTTCTCCCCCAAACATCTTCAAATACCTTTAAATAATGACTAATTATTTAGTGTAGAATGAGAAAACCCACAAAAAGACAGAGTAAAACAATTTTCCAGCCCAAGAAATCTTGGAAAGTTAGTAGGAAAAGTCTGTTGCACCAGGGTGAGAGAGAAGTACAGTCCATCATGGGCCATGCCATCACAGACAGAGCCCCAGCAAACTCAGAGCAAGCCTTGGGATGACTGAATCAGTGGCAGCAGTGGTGGTTTCCAGACCTCTCAGCCCACAGATGCCATAGACAACTGAGAAGATAAACAGGAAACGTCCGTCACACCTGAGTGAGAGAGGAGCACAGTCCAGCATAGACTGTGCACAGCTAACCAGTGATGGGCCTTGGGAGTGACTGAATCAGCAGTGGCAGTGGCAGCAGCAGTGGCTACTTCCAGCGTTCTCAGCCTACAGATGATAAGGGGTTTGAAAAACTGGTCAGAAGGAGACTGCAGGGGTTTTTTTGCTAGCACTGAGGCAGGTCTCTCTTGCTTTGCCCATACTCAGATCTGGGTCACCATCCTGTGTGGCAGTCCTAGGATGAGGAGAATCACCAGCATAGCAGAATTTGCAACCACAGTGGAGGAGGGGCCCTCCTCACAGTTCTATGCCAGAAAAAAAAATGCTTGTGGTCAATCATAGACCACAGTATAGGCCAGGAGAGTAATAAGCACCTCTCCTTAGATCATACCACTTTGGAAGAACTGAAAACTTACAGGTCCTTAGAAGTATCTCTGAAAGCAGCTGCACAAAACACCTAAATCTTGCAACAGTGTGCTCTCCATCCTAGACAGCACTTTACTTTAATGAAGAGTTAAAAGTCAAGTGATAGGATGGGAAAATGAGTAAACAACAGGAAAAATTTCTGACCATAGAAAGTTACTAGGTGACAAGGAAGCTCAAAACACCCACTCAGAAGAAGATAACAAAGTCAAAGCTTCTACAATCAAAGCTTTAAGAAAAATATAAATTGGTCTCAGGTCACAGAAGAGCTCCAAAAGGATTTTAAAAATCAAGTAAAAGAGGTTGAAGAAAAATTGGGAAGAGATGTAAGAGTGAGGCAAGAAAATCATGAAAATGAACCAACAGCTTAGTAAAGGAGATACAAAAAATACTGAAGAAAATAATGCCTTAAAAAACAGATTAGGCAAAATGGTAAAAAGAGATACAAAAAATCAATAAGGAGAAGAATGCCTTATAAAACAGAATAGGCCAAATAGAAAAAGAGGCACAAAAATTCACTGAAGAAAAAACTCCTTAAAAAGTAGAATTGATCAAATGGAAAAAGAGGTACAAAAGCTCACTGAAGAAAATAATTTCTTGAAAATTAGAACTGCGCAAATAGAAGCTACTGACTTTATGAGAAATCAAGAAATAATAAAACAAAATGAAAAGAATGAAAAAATAGAAGACAATGTGAAATACCTAATTGGAAAAAAAAAACTGAACTGGAAAATAGATCCAGGAAAGACAATTTTAGAATGATTGGAGTACCCAAAAGTCATGATCAAAAAAGAGCCTAGACATAATCTTTCAAGAAATTATCATAGAAAACTATCCCAATATTCTAGTACCAGAGGATAAAATAAAAATTGAAAGAATCTGCCAATCATCTCCTGAAAGAGATCCCAAAATGAAAATTCCCAGGAATATTATAGCCAACTTCTAGAGCTGCCAGGTCAAGAAAAAAATATTGCAAGTAATCAGAAAGAAGCAATTCCAAGTATTGTGGATCCACAGTCAGGATAACACAAGATTTAGTAATTTCTATATTAAAGGATCAGAGGACATGGAATATGATATTCCAGAGGACAAACAAGGTGAGATTACAACCAAGAATTATGTACCCAGCAAAACTGAGTATAATCCTTCAGGAGAAAAAAAATGGATATTCAATGAAATAGAGGACTTTCAAGCATTCTTGATGAAAAGACCAGACCTGAATAGAAAATTTGACTTTCAAATACAAGACTCAAGAGAAGCATAAAGAGGTAAACAGGAAAGGGACATTACAAGGGACTTAATAAGGTTAAACTGTTTACATTCTTATGTAGGCAGATGATACTTTTAACTCATAAGAACTTCCTCATTATTAGGGCAGTTAGAAGGAGTATATATAGACAGAGGGCACAGGTATGAGTTGAATATGAAGGGATCATAACTAAAAAAAAATAAAATTCAGAGGTAAGAGGAATGTACTGGAAGAAAGGGAAAGGGAGAGGTAGAATGGGGTAGATTATTTCACATAAAAGAGTCAAGAACACGCTTTCATAGTGGAAGGGAAGCAGGGGAAGAGGAAGGGAAGTAAATGAACTTTATTCTCATCAGAATTGGCTCAAAGATAAAGTAACATACACATTCAATTGGGTATGGAAATTTATCTTACTCTACAGGAAAGCAGGAGGGGAAGGGAATAACAGAAGGAGGAGAGTGATAGAAGGGATGGCATATTTGGGGAGGAGGTAGTCAGAAACAAAATACTTTTGAGGAGTGACAGGGCAAAAGCAGAGAGAGAATAGAATAAATGGTAGAGGGGAGAAATAAGCTGTAGGGAAATACAGTTAACAATAGTAAATATGAAAAAAATTGAAGCAAGTTTCTCTGATAAAGGCTGATTTTTCAAACATATAGTGAACTGAGTCAAATTTATAAAAATAAGAGCCATTCCCCAATTGATAAATGATCAAAAGATATGAACAGTTCTCAGATTAAGCAATCAAAACCATGTATAGGCATATGAAAAGATGCTCTCACTATTGATTGAAGAAATGCAAATTAAAACAATTCTGAAGTACTGTCTCATACCTATTAGATTGGCTAATAGGACAGAAAAGGAAAATGACAAATGTTGGAAGGGATGTGGGAAAAATGAGACACTATTGGTAGAGTTGTGAACTGATTCAACCCATTTTACAGAGCAATTTGGAACTATGTTCAAAGGGCTATAAAACCATGCATACCCTTTGACCTTGCAATAACACTACTAGGTCTGCATCCCAAAAGAGATAAAAAACAAAAAAGAAAATGACTTATATATACAAAAATATTTATAGCAGCTCTTTTCTAGTGGCAAAGAATTGGAAATTGAGAGGATGTCCATCAATGGGGAATGGCTGAACAAATTGTAGTATGTGATTATGATGCAATACTACTGTGTTATAAGAAATGATTAGCAGGATGCTTTCAGAAAAACCTAGAAAGACATACATTAGCTGATGCAAAGTGAAATATATTTTGCACAAAGTAGCAGCAGTATCGTAAGATGATCAGCTGTAAATAACTTGGCTATTCTCAGTAATACAATGATCTAAGACAACTCTGAAGAACCTAATGATGAAAAATGCTATCTATCCCCAGAGAAAGAACTGATGGTGTCTGAATACAGATTGAAGTATACTTTTTTACTTTCTTTATTTTTCTTGAGGTTTTTTTTTCTGGTCTGTTTTCTTTCATAACATGACTATTAGGGAAATGTTTTGCATAACTACACATGTATAACCCATATCAAGTTGCTTGCCTTCTAAATGAGGGGAGGGAAGAGAGGGTTGGAAAGGGAGGAAGGGACAGAATTTGGAGCTCAAAGTTTTGGAAGCGAATGTTGAAAATCGTTTTTGCATGTATCTGGGGAAAAATTAAATACCAAATAAATTAAAAGAAAAACATGCAGCAGGTTTGAAGAGAATTCTGGCCCCAACACTGTTACCCTATACTTTACTCTTCATGATCAAAAATGGAAAAGAAGTTCAGAAATCCGAATAATGTGGATATTCTTCCTTCAACCATGACAGTTGTCTTGTTCAGGTTATTTCCAACACAGCATTAAGGCCCTTGAATGTTTCAGAGTTAGAGACTGTACCATATAGTTGATAGATCCCTTTCTCTTTGGGGCAAGATTTCCTACCATTTTAGAAATTACATTTCAAATACTGTACAAGTTCTGAGCTATCCCTTGGTGTGGGTAGGCCCTCCGCCAATGTCTATGGCAACCCCTTAGTGCCTTAGTAGATAGTATATTTAGAATTTACAAGTGTATGAATAAAATTTCAGTTAAAAATTAAAAATATTGATTTAAGAAGAGGAAAATGATGAGAAGCTTCATGCTTATTAACTGGGAAATGGTTAAAACCATTTGTACATGAATATAATGTAGTATCTCCACCAAAAATGATGACTATAACAAATTCAAAGATGCATGGGAAGACTTTTGTGAACTGATGCTATGAAGTAAGAAAAAAAACCAGTAACAGTCTAAATTGAAAGAAAAAAGCCTTCTCTTTGATTCCCAAGTGCTTTCACTAATCATAGCTGCTGGAAGGTTCTACCTTTGGCTTACCCTCTTCCCTTTTGGGGAGCATTAAGAAATAGCCCTGGATAATGTACCTAATCCAGACCAACCACCCCTAAAGGAGATTGGGAAGAGAAGTTGAAAGAAAAGAGGGCAGAAAAACCTCAGTATGGGGCAGTAGGAAGTATACGGGCTAGACATTGAGTGAGGGTGGAGGTAAATGATTCCAATCATTCAGTGAGCAGACCCAGGGCATTAACCAAAGTCTTCTTTCCACCTCATCCCTTACATTTTTTTTAAAATTCATTTTGAACTTAAATACATGAAGACAAAAAAGAGGACATTTCCACGCACACAGCACAATATAAAAAGAGGATTCAATATAAAACCATGAATTTCCATTTCACACTTTACTTTGAGAAAAACAAAAACAAAAACAAAACAACTATGTAACACATAGTGTTATATCCCGGGTAGAAAGACTTACATGAGCTGATGCAAAGTGAAATATATTTTGTACAAAGTAACAGCAGTATCGTAAGATGATCAGCTGTGAATAACTTGGCTATTCTCAGTAATACAATGATCTAAGACAACTCTGAAGGACTTATGACAAAAAATGCTATCTATCCCCAGAGGAAGAACTGATGGTGTCTACACTGCTTTTTTGTGCTTCCTTCTAAGTTTTCTTTTGTTCTTTACTGTGTACTTTTTATTCTTTTTTCTTCCTCCTTTCCCCCACCCTTCCCCTCTTTGAAAACAATCCAGAAAAGAGGCCACAGACACCCAAAGAGCATCTTTGTGTTTTTCACAAGGCTACAAAAGTTTTCAAAGGTCAGAGGTTCTTAAGAGCCTGGAGATAAGAAGCAGTAGTCATGCTATCACTTTAGTTCTAGTGTGATGCATTGGAATCCCTCTCTTCCTAAGCCCCCCGAGAATCAGTGCCATCTGCTAAAAGAGTCGTGAGCATCAGGGAGAAATGATACAGAGAGCTCAGAACCAGAGCAGGAGAAAGGACTTACCAGCACAGCCCTTCCACAGACAGTGGAAAGGTGGAATACTCTCAACAGGAGAATTGCCGGTCAAAACAAAACAAATTAAGGGGCAGAATTTTAGTGTAAAAGGCAACCCCTGGCCTTCCACTATACTGAGGCTCTATCTAGGTTAGTAGTATAAGTCACAGGGACTGTATTTATCCCTTGGTGCAGAGGTGACCCACCAGGACAAGGATGTCTTCACTCTCTAGGGGCTTCAAGGTGAGCACCCTTCATTTTTGTATGTACTGAACTTTCATAGATCTGAGTGCTTGTAAAAGGAGATGCCAAGTCGTAAATTCTAAAGTTTTTCAGTTCTGCTTGGGTGAGGGAATGAAGGCAGAAACCTGAGAAGTCCTTGTGTACTTGGGCCCTTTGTGCCAGAAGGGAGTGTCTGACACATTCTGAACAGAAAGTTAGGGTTGCACATTTTAGAAAGGTTTTCATCACAACCAAATGTTGAGATGCTAGGATTGATAAAAAAAAAAAAGTTAATTATTCTGAGCTGTCCTTTCTCAAACATTGCTGTTAGTCTGTTGTTGTTCAGCTATTTTCAGTCCTGTCCGACACTTTGTGACACTATTTGGGCTTTTCTTGGCCAAGATACTGGAGTGGTTTGCCATTGGAACCATTGGAGTGATTTCTTTCTCCAGCTTATTTTATGGATGAGGAAACTGAGGCAAACAGGGTGAAGTGACTTACCCAGGGTCACACAGTTAGTGTTTGAGGCTAGATTTGAACTCAGGAAAATGAGTCTTCCTGACTTCAGGCCCAGCACTGAGCCACCTAGCTGCCTTGCTAGCCCGGGGTCTGCTTTATTGCTTAACTAAAATGGGATCTTCTAGACTTGAGTTATTAATCAAAGACAATGTTTCATTCATCCAAGCCTTACTTATTAAGCACCTACTACATGCAAGGCCTAAATGCTGGAGATACAAAGATACTTCAAGAAATCTTTCCAGATTGTCTAAAATCAGAGTGTCCTTGGTCTTGCCCACGCACCAACCTCTTAAAGCACGGGGAACCCCAGACCTCTGTAAGTCAAGAGCTCTTAACCTTAGGTCCTTTGGAACTGTGTCTAGATTTGGGGGAACTATGAACTTGCTTATTTTTAAACAACATATCTGTGTTTCAATACAATCTGTTTCCTTTGTAAGTCTATGTATTTTATTCTATAAAGTCTATATACTTTATTAATTTAAGAACATTACTCTGAGAAGGGGTCCGTAGACTTCACCAGATGGCCAAAGGGATCCACAATGCCTACAAACAAAGATATCAAGAACCCTTGTTGCAGGTATAGCAGGAGGCTGGCAAAACAATAAGAATCTTGTGATTCTGGGACCCAGCCTTTCCTCAGGCAGTGATAGAGCTCATTATTCAAGTTCACAGAAATCTTTAGGCATGTCTATCAGGACAGGTCCTGGACTGCTCAGCTCCAGAAGAATACAGTATTAAGACTACTGTGTATACCTCTTCATACTCTTCACCTTTTCCACTCTTAAACTCCAGGGAATTTAAGCAAGGTATTGATATTAGAGACCTTAGAATTCCAGAGGGACATCAGGGGAAAGAAATAATCTTGTTTCCTGTCAGGATATTGTATGCCCCCATTAAACAACAAGAAGTCAAGAGAGGAAAGCTCACTTCAAGTATAAAACCTACCTCTAAAAGAAGGGCAAGAATGAGGCTTGTTCCAATCATCATGCCTTGTTCAGTAATAAAAATGTATTTTTTTTTCTGAGAACAATTTAGTGTGGCCAATAAAAGCCCAGCTAATTTCTAAATCAGCATGGAGCCAAGTCAGCCACCCAGTAGCTCTATCCTAGGGCAATATTATTGAAGCGCACGCAATCTATACTAAAGAGATCAGGCTCTCTTGGTCCTGCCAAGGAGATGCGTTAACGGAGCCCAAAATATGACAGGAAGAAATTTATGTGCAACTTTTACACATAATATCTCATTATGACTCTTCCCAATCTTTCAATTTTAAAAATAAACGGCCTTTGTAATGATTTTAACAGGAGGACATTGGAAGTAAGATTAAAAAGGAACGAGGAAAGTGGTTTGGCTTCTGTGATTTCTTTCTTTTCTCTTCATCTCATTTTTATAGGTCTTCCTCCCACCCTACCCTCTTTCTTTCTTTTTTCTTTTTTTTTTCCTTTTTTGTTCTGAAGATGTTTCAATTTAGGGAAAAATGAATTTTTGTTTGGTCATAGTTTTCAAATAACAGAATGGCTGAATTAATGGGTTATCGGTCAATAGCAAAGGCACTTTGACCACTTGATAAACAATGAAAGTTTCTACTTAAGAGGTTGACCCATTTCACCCCAAAATCCATAATTGGCTCATATGGCCAACCAGGAATTGCTTTCTGTCTTAGTTCCACTCTTGCCTATTTTTCTCTACCTCTCACAGAAAACAAAGTAAAAAAGAGAAAGAAAGAATGAAAAAGAAAAAAAGAAAAAAAGGAGATGAAAACATATGATGGCTAAGGATTATACCAACAAAATCCCATCTCTCGCCTAAAAGAAGCAAAACAAAACAAAATAAAATACAAGAATAATAACCCCAAATAGAATAGCTTCAGCCCCTTACCCAAATGAATGAGACTTAGTAGACCTATACACAAAATGTTATTTTATTACATAGATTTAGAAGTAGAAAGCACTTTAGAGATCATTTAATCCAACCATCTCATTACACAAAGGAGGAAATTGAGGCCCAGAGAGGCAAACTGCTTTACTCTAAGTCTCAGAGGTACCAAGTGGCAGAAACATGATTCTAACTGAGGTTTACTAATTCCAAATCTAGCTCCCTTTCCATGCTGCCTCCTTATGTTATATGTTAAGCGGACCCTGACTTTTGATTATCTTCTCAGGATGGAACCTGGGACATCAACTCCCAGCTTTGTTTTCTGTGTTGAGCCAAAGAAGGTGAATAATAATAATTCTCTTTTCTGCTTTATAAAGCACTCTCCTCCTGCCAACCCAATGAGACATGTAGTATGAAATTAGATATCCCCATTGTACAGAGAAAAAAACTGAGTTTCAGTGACATTAAATAAGATTTTTTCCCATGGTTTCATAGCCAGCAAATGTCAGGCTGGGCATTTGAATCTAGATTTCTCCTGTTAGTCCAGTGCTCTTTTTAATAGACCACACTAGCTTTCTGCAGTTAAAGGAATTAGAGAAGAGAAAGAAGCTCTTTACCAGACCTATGTCTATTTCCCTGAAGCTTTTAGAAGGAGCCTTCCCAATGTTTGTTGGGTTCAGTTTGCTTATATTCAGTGGCAATCAATCCATCAACCAACTAATTAACAAGCATATCTTAAGTGCCTCCTATTTGCCAGGCACTGGGCCAAGCGCTGAGAATACAAATACAGAGAATGAAATGACTCTTTCTACCATTGAACTCTTGTATACCATTAATACAGATGAAGTAGTACGCAGTTTGCAGACTTCCTATAATTTTCAGTTTCTCTCTTCTGTATTCATTTTCTCTTCATGGGCCTTATGAAGCTTTCATTGATTATGGGTATGGGTTGAACTATTATTGCCTCTCAAGAATGACCCCATAGAAGAGGGTTGTGTGAGCCACAAACTTCTGCCCCTTCTACTAGCTAAGGGGATGTTTGATAATATCTGGCAGGGGACAGAACATTAGGCTTAGAGTCAAAAAGATGTGAGTTCAAATCTTGCCTTAGATACTTGATAGTTGTGTTATCATGGACAAATCCCACAACCTTTTTCAGCCTCAACATCTTTATCTGTGAAATAAGAGGAGAGAATTCAATGACTCCTAAGGTCCCTTCCAGATCTAATTCTTTGATCTTATGATTTTCAAATTGCAAAGAAAAGCTATAAGTCTTTTGTGAACAGATGGTAAGAAGTCAAGAACTAGGAAGCAGTAAGTTGAGAAGGCAAATTCCTTAGCCCACTGTTTTTTTTTCTTGTAGTGAGAGGGCATGTGGGATACCTCTCCTTAGTCAAGGGACCCAGGAAACTGAACCAAAAAATAATGCCTGAAATTTCTGTAAGAGGTTGTTCAAAACTAGCCCACCTATGTCCTACCTTTATCCCACCTCCCAGACACACCTTGGATAATAACCTCTACTCCATCTTTCCAACTCCAATGGGTGTTGGATGAAAGATAATATCCCTTCAGTGAGTTTGACTGTAATTCCCTGAAACCTGGCACCATATAACTGCAGTGCTAAGGAGACAAGGAATGTTATAGGATAGAACACATATGGGTTAGTTCATCACTCTTGCCCATAATGAAAGGGAAGGATAGAATAAAATGCCTCCACAAGAACTGTGAACCCAAGTATATGGAAGGAATAGTTGGAAACTTCAGAAGTGCCTATAATTTCCTAAAACTACCATCAGACTAAGTGTAAGCAATGCATTTCTCCACAACTTGATACCATTATGTCTGGAACAAAGAAAATGGTGGTCCCATTGTATTCTGAATTCTGCCCTGCCCAGGCCACATCTGGAGTATACTTTTCAGTTCTAAAGACACCTACAAACTGGACAGTCCTTAGAGAAGGATAACCAGGAAACCCATGCTATGGAAGAATCAATTGAAATAATTAAAGATGTTTACCCTGGAAATAAAAAAAAATTAAGAAGGACATGATGGTTATCTTCAAGAACTCAAAAGGTCATCCTATGGTAGAGGAATTAGGCTTGTTCTGTCCCAAAGGAAGAACTACAAGTCATGGTGGCTGACCTTACATAAAGGTAAATTTCAGCTTCATGTAATGAATAAATTCCTCACAATGAGACCTGCTAACAGTGGAATAGATTGACATTAGAGGAAGTGAAAGTCCTCAAGTATGTTTGAAGAAGATTTCTGCTCAGGCAGAGTTGAATCTAGATAAGAATTCTCTGAGTTCCCTTCCATGGGTCTATGAATTGGGACATCATTTGGGTTAATAAGAATGTTGGATGACATATTTCTGATAAGTTTAAATCCATTAATGGTTAACACTGATAATCAGAATAGTGCTCAGTTGAGATAGGGGAGAATGGAGTACACATAGAAGATGGGAGCAATTTTTTAAAAAATGTGTTAAATATTAATTAATTAAAATTAATCAAATAGTATTATTATGTATATGTACATGTATAATATATAATTTCCCACAATTACATGTTAAAACAATTTTTAACATTTTTTAAAAGTTTTGTGTTCCAAGTTCTATCCCTCTTTCCTTCCCTCCCTCCCCATCTTCCCTTCCACCTCCCTGAGATGGTAGGCAGATATAGGTTATACGTGTGTAACTATGTAAAACATTTCCATATTAGTCATTTTGTATAAGAAGACTCAAATAAAAGAAAGAGAATGAAAGAAAGAATGTGAAAAGTAGCATGTCTCAGTGTGTAATTAAGCAATATCAGTTCTTTCTCTGGAGGCAGATAATATGCTTCATCATTAGTCCTTTGGGGTTGTCTTGAATCATTATATTGCTGAGAATTACTAAGTCATTCACAATTCATCGAACAATATTGCTGTTACTGTATAAAATGTTCTCCTGGTTCTGTTCACTTCACTATGTATCAATTCATGTAAGTGTTTCCAGGTTTTTCTGAAATCATCTTCCTTGTCATTTCTTACAGTATACTATCACTACAATCACATACCACAACTTGTTTAGTCATTTCCTAATTGATGGGCATCCCTTAAATTTCCAATTATTAGCCACCACACAAAAAGCTGCTATAAATATTTTTGTACAAATAGGTCTTTTTCAGATGGGAGCAATTTCATATTGGTTTGGGGAAATCATCTTGAGATGACCAGATGGCAACATGAAGGCATTAGGGAACCAAAAGGAGAGAAAAAAAGTGGTCAATTAATGAATAAGTATTTATTAAGTGACCAATATACTAGGTACTATGTTTACAAGTACAAAGAATGAAACAATTACTGCTCTCAAAGGACTTATATTCTTTTTAATTTTCATTTATTTTATTCTTAATTTATGGAATAGTACAAGCATAACATAGTATAACAAACAGTATAATAAACATAGTAACATAGCATAATAAAAAAGATAATTGCACATGAAACTGCAAATCTATTATGTACAATTTGCTATTTCTTTAGATTTACATTCTAATGGGAGAAATAATAAGAACATAAAATATATAAATATAGAATTAATAAATTCAAATATACAGAGTCTCTAAATACAATGAAATCTGGAAAGGAAGATGCTAATGGTTGAGGGAATCAGGAAAGGTTTCATACGGAAGTTTTATTTTAAAGGAACAGAGGCACTCTATAAAGCAGAGATAAGGAAGAAGGATATTCCAGCATAAGGATTTGCCAATGCAAAAGGATGGAGGTGGGAGATTAAATCGGAGTATTACATGTAAGGAACAGAGAGAAGATCAGTTTGGCCAGACTGCAGAGTGCAGAGAAGGAATGGGGTCTAGAAAGATAGGTTGGGATCAGGTTGTATAGGTCTTTAAAAGCTAAATAAAGGACTTTAAATTTTATCCTAGAGGCAATAGGAAGGCACTCGTGCTAGTTGAGTAGGGCAGTCACATCATCAGATCAGTTTTTAAGAAAAATTTCTTAAGTAGTAGTGTGAAGAATGATGAATAGAGGTAAGAGACTTAAGGGAGGGAGATCAGTTCGGAGGACACAGAAGTTATTACATAAGAAATGTTGATACTTTTCAACTTTGTGAAAAGCCCCAGTGGTGGTCATATGCCACTGGAAACAATAGAGGCATAATGAGTAGTAGAAGGAGCACCGAACTGAGTCAGAAGATCTGGGTTTAAGTCCTGTCTTAAAAATGGGATGCATCATGAGGTATAGTGACCATGCCTGTTCTCAGAACTCTGAGCTGAGTCGCATATGCAAGAGGATTTCAATTTGATTTCTCCTCTTTTTCCTGGGGATGCTTGACATTTGTTTGGTCTTTGGCCTAATATGTTCTTTTACCAAAACAGACCCAGGAATCAATGTGAACTGATCCCTGAAGACCTTTCCTGAGCTATGACTGAGATATCAGAGTCTTTCCTCCTATTTATAGTTACCTAATGAGTTAGTGAGCCGCCATATCAAAACATAACAGCAACTTTTCAGCTACTTCCAAAGCTTCATAAGATTCCCCTGTACACTGCTGGCTTGACATTTCCACATCTCAGAGTATCTTGTCATCTGCTTATATGGAGATTTCTCTGTGTCCTTCTTTCTCTAAGTTTTTTATGAAAATATTACATGAGACAAATTATTACGTGATTAAAATTATTACCCAATTAAAAGTGGAGTCCACAAGAAATTGGCTATTGGTTCAATCTCCAAGCCTAGGAGGCCTCTTAACATCATATGTTTCTTCCTCCACCCTTAAAGAAGATGGTGAGATGTATTTGCTTAAAGATTCTGTTTGAAGAGAGACCTGGATATGATTTATTGTTGGGGAGAAGTAGGACAAAAGTGACCAAGCTCTTCTTCTATGACCTTTCAGTCCATTGTGATCTGCAGAGTAGGACAGTATGATGGAGAGAGTTTAAAAGTAGTTTGCTCATCACAGTTTCACTCAGTTGCTTATCCATTTGAGGAAGCAGAGCCCTGGCAACTTGCTGTAGTTTTGGGGGTGTGATCAAGAACAAAAACTACATCAAATTTCTGACCATAAATAATGTGAAAGTGAAATTGAGAAAGAGAAAAATTAAGTAAAAATTTTAGTGAAGATTCAGTCAAAGAAGATATGTAATCTCATCCTGGACGTGTTACCTTATAAGTAGCCTAGTTAAGGGTAAATGGTTTCTAACTAGTGTCTGGAAGAGCTGTCGCCTTCCCCAAGAGGGGCAAAGCTTATTAAGCTCAGAACACCTAGTAGATAGTGGACAGAGTAACCTATGGCCCTGAAAATAGCGCATGAGCTAAAGACTATAGCTGAGGCTCAATATAAGGTTGATAGAGCTGTCAGACAGAGCTGTGACTCTCCCTTGCAGGAGGTTCACTTACTAACCATAGCATTCCCCAGTGGGTGGCAGACACTGTATTCATTGACCTAAAAGATAGTTGAATACCAGAGCAGAGAGCAGCACTTAGGGAAGAACAGAGCCCATGCAGAACAGGTCCAGAAAACAACAACAACAATGGCAATGTGATGATGACATTGCCAGATACACTAGCAGTTTAGCAGCATGGAAATTACAGATGTTGTTCCTTCATGTTTATTTCCTAGTCAAATACGTTTCCAAGCATGTAGCCATTTACCTGGGTACCCTAATCATGCATATTCCCCAAATGTGTATGCCACACATGTAGTTCTTAAACATGGTTGTATCTTTTCTGGACATACATATTCTCTGAAAGCATACCCATCGACGTGAGTGTTCTGGCTGTGTGTATTCCCCTTTTATGCTTTGTGTTTAACCCCTCACAAAAATTCTCTCCCTTCTCAAGTTGTTTCTCCTAATCTGGACTTCATTTTCATCCTTTGGAAAATGAGAGTGTTGGAATGGATGATCTCAAAGGTTTCTTCCCATTCTATGTCCCACAGGAGAACATGAGGACATGGATATGGTGAGTAGGCATGTGAGGAGAAAGGTAGGAGGAAGAGAAGGTAGGAATAAAACACTCAGGAAAGGTATTTGTTCTTCACACAAGAGATTTAGGGGTACATATCTAAATGCATAGAAAGCTAGATAGGAATAGGTATGCATTTGGACTGCAGGATAGGTCCTTCTTCTTGATTTCCCACCTGGCTATATATTTATGGAGTACAGTAGGTGCTTAATATTGTTTTTGACTGATGATGTTCATCGTGAGAGACGTACATCAGAATTTGGTATTCAAACTAGCCATTGTCAACAATTTGGTGGTCAATAACTGCCAATATCTACCTCACTCCAAAATAACAAATAACAGGAATTTAATTTGAAACATTCTCAAAATATAGGCTTTAACTGGTTCTTCTTCATTTTCCCAAACTGTAAACAAGGGTGAATGTTTTTCCCCCTTTTCTTTCTTCTCGTCTTTAAATGACAAACTTCAGCCTGGAACATCATATTGGGCACATTCTGCAGAAAGAACTCATTTTCTTCTAATGTCTAATACAAAGCAGTATTGGTAAACCCCAAATTTTGTTTCCCTTTTCATGCAGCCTGTCATTTTTGTTGAACAAGAAACTGATTGAGTCTTGATCAAAAGAGCAAATTGAACTGGGGAAGAATTTTCTTGGAAAAGGAGTGACTCCAGCTGAGTGCCAGGAAATAAGGGGTTGAGTGATCATGTCTACAACTTCTGGATTTAAATGATAGTTACCCTTTATTGCTTCACTGGTTGGCTCAGGTGGAGTCATTCCTGGCTTGCTTCATTATTTGGAACTGCATGGCCCATGCTCCAAGTAATCTGATTCTTTGGAGGGACAAGACAGTGGGATATAGTGAGGAGAGCCTTAGGTTTAAAATAAGAGAATTGCGTTTGAATCCCAGCTCTCCTACATACTACTTGTGTAACTTTACTCTTCATTTAATCTTTGTAAGACTCAGTTTCCTCATCTGTAAAATGAGGCCATTAGACTAGTAATCTCTCAAGCCCCAGAATCACAGCATTGGAAGAAGCCCTACAGTTCTTCAGGTCCTCAAACAAGAATCCTCTTCCCAACATCCCTAAAAGTGGTTATTCAGTATTCCTTTCCATCTTGAAATTCTATAATCCTATACATCAGTACATGGTTACTAAGAAACAGCGATTCCCTGAGTGATGAATATTTAACTACCCTAAATAATTCTGACCAGCTTATTCTGAAGCTGGAAGGAGGGGACCACAAGATGGGTGAGAAAGGGAAAATAGCTTGAGTTTTTATCATGCATTGTATTTTACAGGATTCTTTCCTCATTATACCCCTGTAAGGAAGGTAGTGCAAGTATTATTATGCCCATTTTGTAGATGAGTAAACCAAGCCCCAAAGAAGGGCAGTTATTTTCCCACAAAGCCAAAAGGTATTAGAAGGAGGACTTGAACTCAGGCCTTGTAATTTCATGTCTAGTAGTTTTCCCCAAACTTCTCTTTTTTGCTCGGATCAGGGAGTCCCAGTATCTTGAATCTTGAGATTTGGAAGTAGGGAAAGGAGCACTAAATTTGTGTTCCTTGAAGAATAGCTATGAATTCAAGCCGGTGAAATGATAGTTCGCAAATAACCCCAAATACTTAGTATATGTTGAGTGTTGTTGTTGAATACAAAAATTCAGAAAGCAATTGAACACCCTCTGGTGTATCGATAGGGTGAACTATAGCCGTGGCTGCTCTTCCTGTGACCTGCATCCATCAGTGATGAGGTTGTCCGAACCTAAAGTGTTTGGTCACTTTCTTTTAAATTCAGTGGGTCTGGAAGAAGGCCTAATCAAGCTTTTATTCTTCTAGCCAAAACAATCTTCCATTAGGAGTCAGGCACTGACCTTGAAGAATTTCCAAAGATTCTAACCTCACCTAAAGTTAGAAAAGCCACTATGCATGTATGGCCCAGAAAGTTTCCAGCCTTGAGAAAGTTCCTCTACCCTCTAGTTAGTGTGGGGCTTCCGGGACCTTCTTTGTATCTTGGGTATCTTTGGCAGTCCCATAAAGCCAAGGAGCCCCTCCTCAGAATAATATTTTTTAAACATTCAAAATTGCAGGAAATACTGAATTTCATTTAGAGGTCAGTAAAAAAAAAATATATATATATAAAAATATGTGTGTATGTGTTTTTCATACACACACATATGTACATATATGTTTATGTTTGTATATTTATGTATATATACATATGCATATATGTGCATTATACACATGTATATTATATAAATACATATATATGCATGTGTATGCATGTGAATCTTTATTTTCATTTACCACTAAATGAAATTTAGTATTTCTTTCTATATATGTATTTGTATGTATATATACATAAACATATATGTGTGCATACAAATACACACACACATATATATTGATTCCCATGTAAGTTCACAGATCACCTGAAATCTGTCCACAGGTCTTTACTTATTTAAGAACTTCTCCTCTAGTGGATGAGAGAAATGACAAGGCCAAAGTTGTTTCTATTTTAGGCTTATAGATTTAGAGCTGGAAGGTAGTCTCTCTTTCTTTTTTTTTAAGGCAATTAGGGTTAAGTGACTTGCCCAGAGTCACACAACTAGTAAGTGTCAAGTGTCTGGTCAGAAGTCACATTTGAACTCAGGTCTTCCTAATTCCAAGGCCGGAGCTCTATCCATTGCGCCACCTAGCTGCCCCATCTGGAAGGTATTCTCAAGCTCCTCTAAGACAACCCGTATGTTTTACAGATGAATAAAATGGAAGTACAGAGAGGCCAAGGGACTTTTCCAATGTTAACCATGTAGTAAGTTGAAAAAGGTAGAATTTGAGCCCAGGTCTTCTTGTCCCAAATACAGCATTCTTTCCACTGTACCCTGCTGGTTTTTGTAATCATAAAGTTTTTACATGGAAAGGGGGAGGTCACTGGGCAAAAGTTCAATTGCGTTTTTGTTTTGTTTTTTTGTTTGTTTGTTTTTACCAGCTGCCAGGCCTATATTCTCCTTGACCAAAAACTGCATCAGTGAACTCAGTTAGGAAAACAATCCTGATTACACCATGCTTTTTTTTTTTTTTTTGAGGAAAACTCAAATAAACTTAACCTGGGGTTTTTCAGGGGATGTTTTATGTTCTTGTTACCACAAAGAATATTCTGCCAGCAACAACATGGATGGGACACAAGTGTCCTAACACAAGCATACCTTTTTATTAGACCATGGGGAGAAAAAAAAGGAAGGGTGCTTGGGAGACATCAAAGGTCCTCTTCCTGTGCTTTCTGGAGGCAGGAAGGGAAAACCACAACTTGTTTATACCAACATTTCTGATCTTGTTAGCAGCATGAACTTACGGTGCTGGCCTGGCATTCCCCTGCTCCTTTGCTGAAAGGAGTGGAGTTTTTAAGGAACTGGAGTTGTCATATGGTTGAAGAAACAGATGAATTTGATTCCATCCCTTTCTGGTTGTTGAGAGCCCAGCCTTGTTGGGTAATGGGGAGAAGGGGGTGGGGAGAAGGATTGGTACTTCTTCTGAGCTATAATTCACTTCAAGATGTTCTCTGGAAAGTCTTCATCCTCAAAACTAGAAAATATTCTAGAAAGGAAATTGACTTTTAGGAGGGGATGATTTATTTCAAGAGGAAAATGGCAGCAAGAGTAGGGAATGGGGCTAAGTGGGAGAGAAGGAGGATGAATCTGTAGGTTGGGAGAAAGGAGTTGTACTCTTTAAGGTCAGGACTATTGGCCTCTACAATGTCCTAGCAATGATCCTGTAGTGATAGAAACCAATATGTAACTTCTTTCTGATCCTCTATTTCCTCAGCAGTAAAATATGGGGCTTAGACTAGATGGTCTCTAAGGTCCTTTCCAGTTTTAAGTCCTGGGATTGCATGATACACGATTCCCTGTGGGTGAAGAGTTTTGGTTTACAAAGGTAGGGCAGTGGTGTGGGGAGAGCAGGGAAGGATTTCTTCCCAAGTGATAGCTATTTGGGATTTTTTTTTCTTTTTGTGAGGCAATAGGGGTTCAGTGATTTGCCCAGGGTCACACAGTTAATAGGTGTATGAAGCTGGATTTGAACTCAGGTCTTCCTGACTTCAGGGCTGGTGCTTTCTCTACTATGCCACCTAGCTGCACCCTCCCTTTTCAGGAATTCTTTTTTTTTATTTTTTGAGAGGCAATTGGGGTTAGATGACTTGCCTAGGCTCATACAATTAGTAAACGTCTAAGGCTGGATTTGAACTCAGATCTTCCTGACTCCAGGGCTAGTGCTCTATCCACTGTACCACCTAAGCTACCCCCTAGTCAGGAATTCTTAACCTTCTTTTCTGTATCCTGGACCCCATTTGGCAGTCTGCTGAAGCCTATGGCCTCCTTCTCAGAATAATTTAAAAAATTCATAATTGATTGATAGAAATGCTAAATTTCAGCCAGAAGTTAGAGAAGATAAAATGTTTCCCATTTAAATTCAGAGACCCCCTGAAATCTATCCATGGACCCCTTGGGGATTCTTGGACCCCAAGTTAAGAACACTTTTTATAAAGTCTTACAAAATGAGCTTTAATTGGTGGACCACCTCAGACTAGTGGAAGAGAGGCAGGGCTGAATCTGTGAAATGTCTAAATTATAGGATCCTTTGAAATAAAGGCTACTTTGTCTCCCCCTTAGTACGTATAAAAAGTAGAAGTAAGCTGACTTCCTACTTCAATAAAATGTTTTAAAATGCTATGTAATTAATATGGCAAAAGCAAAGTTGGGGTCTACTTAAATTGTTTTTAGCAGAGAAAGATAAAAAAGATAAAACTTACTATAATATCTGTATCTATATTTCTATCTCTCTATACATCCATGTGCATATGTACACACAAACATACATACTTAAACATTCTGTAATAACGTTAAAAAAAAAACTCGAAAGGAGAGGATTTACCTACCTGGTTTCTCCATTATCCCCTGTCTTTACAAAAAGTACAATAGGCTCTTTTTGAGAACCAATTTTGTACCCACCAGCAACTAATACAGTGTCCTGTGCATTGCATGCATTCAATAAATATTTGGGATTTAGTCATCTACACATGCTTTCTAATTGAGTGAAGGCAAACTAATGAAGTTTCTCCATATTTCACTTATATGATTTCATTGAGATAAAACAGTAACACAATATAATACATTTGCAGCCTTTATACACATCCCAGAATACTAGCTTTGGTATTCTTTTTTTTTTTTTTTTCATGAGTCTCCATAGTCAAAATGGTCATCAGCTATTGGACAACTACTCCAAACTTAGCCCAGCTTGTCTTCAGATAGCATGTGTAACTGAGGGTGTATTGAAAGCCTTCTCCTTCATCTCATTTATTTATTTATCTCATTTAAATGAGATAGGACCAGAGCCTGTCATGTAGTTAAGTGCTATACATATGCTAGTTATTATTATTCAAGAACACAGGGTCAAGGCATTGTGGGAAGATGGCTGAGGAGGTCAGAAATTTCTAAGCTGTCTAGATCTCCTCCACAAACAGAAAGAAAATCACCACAAAATGAACACAGAGAAGCAAAAATAAAGGGGTAAAGTACTTGTCTTCCTTACTTGAGAAGACCTCAGAGAAGACTCCAGAGGCTGAGGTTTTGTCTGAGTGAAGTGTAGACACCTCGAGGCCAACTCCATGGACTCAACAAACAGCAGGAGCTGGAGTGGTTCTGTCCTAAGGAAAATTTCACCTCAACTTTCACTCACTCCCAGCCTCAAGAAATTTCACCTTTTTATGGCTAATGGTAGCTGTCTCTGGGGCAGATGAGGGAAGGAGGGAAGAAAAAAAAGATATTTACATGATAACTTTGTTCTATATTTGGAGGAAATAGCAAATTGTACATGGCAGATTTGCAGTTTCATTAGCAATCATCTTTTTTTTTTTATCCTACTGTGTTATGGAAATGCTTGCTTTGTTCCCTGAATTGAAAATAAAATAAATTTTTAAAAATAAAAAAAAATAAAAAGAAGACAGGATCAATCATCATGCTGTGATGACACACTGGTTGTAAAAAATAAAATTCAGAGTGATTTAAAGAGCTCATAGCAATTGCTTTGCAATATTTCTCTCTCTTTGGGGATGGGGGAGGGCTAATGCTTCAATCACAATTATTACTGATCATCAGAGTTTCATTTAATTATAACAACAAATACTTGGAGAAGAATTTCAACTCAAATACAAAATGTTAGGCCTGATCTCTTTCACAATGTATTGTTCACATTATGCTTTTACTTGAATTCGTTAGGACTAGGAAAAGAGGAATCAAGGCTCTTTTGGAAGTTTCCCAGATTGCTTCAAATTGAATTGTGATAGGATGTAGCATGAGAACGAATCGGGAAAATTCTGTCTCTGAATAATGACGAGAAGATAGAAGTCATGTGTCAGGCAAGCCTTCCTTTTAATGCAGGCTGGGGCAGGGGAGTATAACATGGAAAATTAAATATATTTAGCTAGGCTTTCTACCAGGAGTTCTTAACTTTTTTTTATGTCCTGGGCCCCTTCTAGCAGTCTGGAGAAATCTATGGTCCCCTTCTCAGAATAATGTTTTTAAATGCATAAAATAAAGTACACAGAATTACAAAAGAAATCAATTATATTGAAATACCATTTTTAATAATAAAAAAGACATGCATAACCAAATTAAGAACATTTGTTCTAAGAAAGTGTCCCAGGAAAGACTGGGCTAGTTAGTGACTAATCTATGCGCTTTCATGATTTAAAAGTGGCCATCTTTATCATAGTGAGATCCTAAACTAAATACCTGTAAAGTAGAAAGAATACTGAATTTGGAATCAAATTTTAATTTTACTGTGTATCTTTTGGTAAGATCCTCTCCCTCTTTGAGCTTCAGTTACCTGTTTTATAAAATTAGTGTGACTGGATTAGTGTGACTAGTGGCTAGATTAGTGTGATTCAAAGGGCCCTTCAAATTTCTAAAACTAGACCAAATGAGCTAATACACACACACACACACACACACACACACACACACACACAAAAATATGCCACTTTGTAAACTTTTAAAGTGCTGTTGTTTGTTGCTGTTAAGTCATTTCAGTCATGTCCAACTCTTCATGACCTCGTTTGGGGTTTTCTTGACAATGATACTGGAGTAGTTTTGTCATTTCCTTCTCCAGCTCATTTTACAGATGAAGAAACTGAGGCAACAGGCAAACAATATTGCTTATAATGATCCAAAGATAATTCCAAAAGCCTTATGATGTAAAATGCTATCCACATTCAGAGAAAGAACTATGGAGTGTGAAGTCAGATTAAAGCATACTCTTTTCTGGTAGCTGTCTCTGGGGCAGATGAGGGAAGGACTTTTCTGGTAGCTGTCTCTGGGGCAGATGAGGGAAGAACTTTTCTGGTTTTTTTTCTTTCTCATGTTTTTTCCCTTTTGTTCTGATTCTTCTTTCACAGCATGACTAATGTAGAAATACATTTAACATGATTGCACAAGAATAATCTATGTTAGATTACTTACTGTCTTGGGGAGGGGGAAGGGGAGAGAATGAGGGCAAAAAATTTGGAACTCAAAATATTATAAAAAATGAATGTTCAAAACTATCTTTACATGTAAGTGACTAGCCCAGGGTCACACAACTGGTAAGTTGCTAAGGCTGAATTTGAATTCAGGTCTTCCTGAGAGCCTACTATGCTACCTAGATATCCTCAAAATATTACTATTGATGTTATTAAGATATAATCCTAAAGACTTTTTATAAATGCAATTTAATTTGATTAATAAATACATAGGAAAATCTGAATTATTAACTACATATGACAGACTAAATTCCCTTTAATTTCTAGATCTGGCTTCTCCCAAAACAAAGACTCACTTTAGATTGGAGTCCATCAGTGATTCTCATTGCCATAAATACATGGGTAAAATAGGAAAAAATAAAAATAAATTCTCCAGGATCTGGCTCTTTTTTTTTTCTTGTATGTGGACAGGTATCCCAGAGATCTACTCCAGGTTGTGATCCCATCCCATCTGACCCTGAAAATCCCAGGACTGAAGGTGCTATCCAAACGCCACAGAGGCTAAAATACATAGAACACTGCCTCCCTGTCACAAGTCAAATGTCAAAAAAGGCAGGGAGACAAATGTGCCTCAGTCACTACTCCGCCACCCTTAGACTCTGTATTTTGTCTTCAATGTTCACACACCTTCTTTCATCTGTAAGTAGTCCCTTTCACCATCTACATCAGCCTAGGAAGACAGAAAGTATGGAGAAGTAATGGCAAGAGTGTCAGAATGGTGGCAAAGGAGCCAGAATGCCTTTATTACACATTAAGCCTTCACTGCAGGCTAAATTAAAATTTGATAACATGAAACAATCACAACACAGGTCAGTGTGCACTTGTTTAAAATAAATTTTTCTTGGTATCTTCTATTTTTGTATCACCTGTGCTTCCCAATGTATCCCTTTCTTCTCCCCATACAGAGAAGCATCTCTTGTAAGGACACAGAGAGAGAAGTATATACCTGGTTTGAGTTACTATTTTATACTTAAAGTTTTGCTATAACTTCTCTGGAAATATCTCCTCATAAAATCTAAAGCAAAACAAAATGTATAGAAGAACAAAAAGAATTTAGCAAAATTAACAAACATTAAAAAAAGTTTAACAATCTACACTGCAACACATGCTTTTTTATGTAACATCTATCCTCTCTTCTCAGCTAGATCACAACTCCCGTGAAAGCAGAAGTTGTGTCAGAATTATCTTTGCATCCTTGGTGCTTTGCACAGGGCTGTACTGTAAGTTTTTAGGAAAGTCCCAATGCAATGGAAAGAATAATGAACTTGACAGCAAAGCCTGAGCACTTGAGTCCTGATTTTTCAACTAACAGAGACCTTGAAAAATTCTCTTAAAGGGGTGTAATGGATTATGTGTTATCTTATTTTGTTTGTTGAGAGAGTGTTTCATTTCGTTTAGCTTTTACAAAGAGATATTTACAGAGAAGGGGTTGCAAGGACTGGAATGAAACAATATCTCAAACTGGGAACATGTTTTTCTCTGTGTGTCCCTGTCTGTAGGGAGAGAAGACTTAATGTTCCCTCCACTAAATTCACATCTGTGTGACATAGCTAAGGGACTCACCACTCTCTTGCTTACAAAACGCAGCTACTCAGTTGATTCACTGTTGGGCTTGACAAGAAGGTAATTTTTTTTCAGACTCTGATCCTCACCAAACTCAGCTGCTCAGACTACTGGAAAACTCTATTGACTATAATTACTAGAGCTTAGATGGTTCTTCTAACACTTCAGTGATCAGAAGATTGTAACCTGGTTCTTCCTTCGATACATATTTGTTGAACATCAAGAAATAAAGCACAACAAAAACAGAGTTATCATGTGTTCATGGACATGTGGCCAGCGAAGAAGGAACTCCGCTGCCCAATAGCTCTCAGCAATTCTTAGCTCAAATGCCACAATGAAAGTGAATATGAAATACCATTCAATAAGCATTTAATAATGACCTACTAAATAAAAGATACTGTCACTTTCCCACTCTCAGTCTCAGTTTTGTCATCTCTAAAAATGGGAGCATTGAACTAAACTTAACTAAGGTCCTTTCCAACTATAAAAATGCTATGATCCTAAATGTTGAGTCAGATAAAAATGATTATGAGGATGAGAGAACCCAAAGCTAAATGAAAATTGTTAAAAATGAAAAAACAATACAGTGGACTACATGAATGAAAACCTCTGTCTCTCTCCTAATTTGGCCCATTTAATGCTCATTTAGAGACTAAAGCATAAACTTTCTCATGCTGTGTAAGGAAGAGATCCTTCCAATGGTCTCCTATTAAGTGAAAAGGAGATAAGTTCTCTAACATTTAGACCCTTGCTCTTTTTAGATCCATGCCTACCCATTCAGACTTCTCCCAATCTCCAATCTGGGCATCTAAAACTCAGACCACTTGACACTTCCATGCTCCGCTTTCATGGAAGCTTCCAAAAGGGAAAGTCTAGTTATGCAGAACTTGTATCTTATTCATCTACGTAGACTCTCTCTCTGTGAACGTATGAATCTTAGAACACTGGAACTTGAAGGATTGTTAGAACATAGAATATTAAAATGGGAAGAAACAGAATACAAAACAGAAGACTGGAGAATACAGAGAATATCATAGAATGTAAGAGCAAGAAGAGACATAAGATGTCTCCAGTGATCACCTTCTGATAGATACCCGGAGAAGTGAAATACTTGCTGCAGGTGATACATTTAGCTCATGGTCAAGGCAGGACTTTTAAGTGGATCTGGGGCTTCTGTTTCTAAGGATGCTTGTTCCAACCATACCACCCCTTTTGTGGGAAGGTGGGAAGGATGCTGAGACATAAGGCTGCCTTTTCAAGAAGTAAATGCCTTTTTAAAAATGTCTTCTGTAGACTAAAGACAAATGCAGTGGAGAAAAGATTACAACACATGGATGATGCAATGTCTGTTGTAGGCGATATTCTCTCAGGGAGCAGGAGAGACAGACAGTGATAGGCAGGGGAGCAAGACTGCAGCTGGGATTTGCTTTAAGCTGTTGTTTTGGCTCTGTCAACACAACCACAAGTTTGTTCATGTTAGCAACAGTCTTATTGCAATTGATTTCCAGGAATCAGCCTCCGGCATGGCAACAACCAATAGTTAAAAGTAACTCTGAGCCCAGGCAAGGAGGTGCCACCATCAGGTTTTGCTTTGGTTTTGCTACACAGCTCTGTGATGGGACAGAAACTTGAGACAAGGTTATTATCCTAAGGTAGTTAATATTCACAAATCTCATACACACACACACACACCACAAACACTCAAATCTCTACAGCATCTTCAGGCTTATAAAGTATTTTCTTCACAGTAACCATATGAGGTAGGTCTCACAAGTATTATACAGATACAGAAACTGAAGCTCAGAGAAATTTATATATATATATATACATATATATATAAATGTATGTTTATATATAATATACATATTTACTTAAGGACCACAATCATGTCAAGGAAAATGATTAGACTGAAAGACATCATGATTTACATGGAATGGAATGTCTGATATTGGTGGTAGAATAAACTTTAGGGATGTGACATTTGAGTCTGGGATCTGTCAGTTTTGTGAAGCTCTTCCCTCTAGGTTATGAGGGAGGTGTTGGGGGTGGAAGGGGTGGGGGCACTAAGGAGAGGTTCATAGTCAGTAGGTATCAGTACTAGGATTAAGGCTACGTGAATTCAATCCAAATCCAGATTTTTTTTTCCAGTATAACATTCTCCCTGTCTGCATGTTTGTAGACACATGGGCTTATGCGACTCTAGATGATTGTTGTTGTAATGAGTTTGAATGATATTGTCAAATTTCATGATATCACAGATTTAGAACTAGAAAGTACCTTAAAGATCCAACCCTCTCATTTTGTAGATGAAGACATAGGCCCACAGAGGTTAAGCAACTTGGTAAAGATCACAAAGGCAGTATGTGACAGAAGTGGGATTTGAACTCTGATACTCTGAATTCAGATCTAGCACTTTACTCATGGAATCACTTTCCCTATTGGGCCACACCCCAATCTTTTATCATTCTGGATACAGATTATTCTGAGGGTTGCTTATAACAAATGGGCTTTTGCTATGTGCAGGCACCCCAGACTTTTATGATAGAAATCCGTAAGTAGATGGATTAGACTCGGTTGTTTTTGTCTGCATATGCATATTTGGTGCTATTGACAGAAACTAGGGGCAGAAAAAAGCAGTATCATATGGTGGTAGAATAGTGAGATGTGACTGTTGAAATCTAAGAGCACCAGTACAGCTGTGAGCAGAAGATGGGAGGGAAGTACAGCTGTCTATGACCACTAATTATGCCTTTGGACTATTTAAATACCATTGGGACATATCCTTGATGTTGGTATTTATGAGAGCATGACAGTAGAAACTAATCATTGGGTCTATAGGAGATTGGGGAATGTTCATGAGAGAAAAGAATGAAAAAGAGAAGTTAGTCTGTTTTCAGAAAGGCTGGGTATGGGGTAGGTTAAGGAGGAGAGCTGAGATAGATAGTGAGTGGCCTGTATGAAGCAGTCTGAAGTCATGGTCAATTAAGTGATTGGGAATGAGAGTAAGTGGGGGGAGGGAGAGGAACTTTCAGTGTTCTGTGTATTCATGCCCTCTCAAAATCCCCACTGACCAATGCCAGTCTTAGGGAGTTGTGATGAGAAAGCCCAATCGGATTCCACAAATAAATAGAAAGTTTCTGAGTTCCCAGTCATGCAAGAGAATGTGCCCAAGAGTTACAAGGTGTTCCAGAGCATGGACTGCCTATAGAGAGATTTGAATTTCAAGGCAAAGATTGCCTATACTGAGATGTGTATTGCAAATAGAGCCTAACTACTCAATGTGCATACCAGGAACATGCCTAGAGACTTCCATAGTTATATGAAGTAAGCAGGCACTTCCTCCGACTTTTTACTTTCGTGTTACCTCTCACACCTGACCCCTTCTGTCTGCTCACACAATTGCCCCAGTTTAGTCCTTTATCATCTCTCTCCTAGACTATTGTACTAGTCTCCTGAGATATCCCCTTGCTTCTAATCTCTCTTCTTGCAAATACATCCCTTCCACACCTCCCAGAAGAAATTTTCCATTACATAAGTCTGACCAAATTCAACCTCCTACTCAAAAACCTTCTATGACTCTCTCTCCTTTTGATGGATATTAACCTAAAACAAGCTCCAGTCTACATTTGTTATTTCACATTAATAATCTCATTAATTCCAGACAAAGTGAATAATTTAGGTATTCTTCAAACTCGATATTCCATTTTCTATCTTCATGTATTCAAGTAGGCCATCCCTAGTGACTATAATGTACTCTTGTAATATACTCCCTGTGTGTTCTGTCATTCAAAATTCTTTTCCTTCCTCATTATGCTTCTTCCTCTGTGAGACCTTTCCTCATCTCCCACTAAAAAGTGTTCTTGTTCTGCTCAAATTTTCATTTAGATCTTTGTATCCCCCCCCCCTCTCTCTCTCTCTTGCTGTGTGTGTGCATGTCTGCATCTGTCTCTGTCTGTCTGTCTCAGTTTCTCTGCCTATCTCTGTCTGTCTGTCTCTGTCTCTCTCTGTTTCTGTCTCTGTCTGTTTCTGTCTGTCTGTCTCTGTGTCTGTGTGTCTGTCTCTTTGTGTCTCTCTTTTACCCCACACAGATTCCATAGTACTTTTCTCTGAGTACCTGTCATAGAGGACAGAGAACATGACGTATATTACATTTGTCATCTACATATGTGCAGCACAGTGCCTAGAAGAATACTATGCATATAGTGGTCACTTAATTAAATAAATGCTCTTGCCCAGACACTGTAGGAAAATGTCTTACTTATCCTGGGTCCAGTTCTTGACTAGGATTCAGAAAGTTCACTTCATCACCTTATTTTAATGGCAGCTCTCACAAATGACTGGTACTGAGCAGGGAGTTGTAGGCACTAAGCCAGAATCACTGTCAAAGTCTCCTGAAGTGCATAAGTATTGGCAATTAAAGAGATTCATTTATTATTCATTCATTCATTCATTCGACAAACATTTATTAAGCAAGTGTGCAGAGCACTGTGTTGAGTGTTAGAGGAGAGACAAAACTAACATTAGAAAAGGCTTCTTAGTAAGATGACTGGAACTGGGTTCATAAGACTTTAGTTCAAATCTTGGCTCTGCTGCTCATTACTTGTGAAATCTTGGGCAAATCAGGGCAGCTAGGTGGCATAGTGGATAGAGCACCGGCCCTGAAGTCAGGAGGACCTGAGTTCTAATCTGGCCTCAGACCAAACACTTGACACGTACTAGCTGTGTGACCTTGGGCAAGTCACTTAACCTGAATTGCCTCACTAAAAAAAAATATATTGGGCAAATCACTTACACCCTTTGGAGTCCCCAGTTTCTTCTTATGAAAAATGATCAGGTTGAATTAGATGACCTCTGTGGTCCCTTCTATCCCTAAATCCATGATCTTAGTGGAATCAGCAGGTCCAAAAGGCAAGAAGGAAACATTTATATAATTTCACGAAGTCCGTAAGCCATAATTTTACCAAATTTGAGAAATGTTTCTTTTATCATCACCAAAAATACCTGGTTAATATAGCTTATAAAATCACAATGTATTTATTTTGCCTCCTAGCTACACTGATTTTAGATTTCTTTGGCTTCTCTGGATGCACTTGTTCTGTATTTCTTTTGACTTCTCCACTATGCCCCCACATTGGGTAGCTTTCCACCCCTTTTTAGGTTTCTTCTGTATGTTGTCTTCCTCCATTAGATTATAACCTCCTTGAGGACAGGGACTGACTTTTTTTTCATATTTGTATCCCCATCATTTGGCACAATGCCTGGCACAGAGTAGGCAATTAATAAATGTTTATTGACTATTTTATTGACCACTTGACCCAATTTATTGGTCTAACATATCCTAATGAAGGAATAATTTTATGTACTCCTTGTTCTTTTCTTTCTCATTTCTTCTTCTCACTCTTTTGTCAGATTGTTCTAGTTAGTATGTAAATCTATGACTCTTCTGGTCCTTGGAAAAGAAATATTGTTCTATTGCAGTTTTACAATTTCATTTAATTATGATCACATTGCCTCAGATTCCTTTGGTTTTATATTTGTTGTTTCATTGAATTTACAACAATTTTTAAAAAAAATCTATTTTCTAAATCCAGCTTTTCTCTCACAGCTTGATAAGTCCTTATTAGGTCTCACAAATCTACACAGTATGGCAGCAATAGGGTACTATTTTATCTAATCATAGATGAAAATATCACATGAAAAAATTGTAAAATACCATTAAATTCTAGAGAGTTCATCCAAGATGTTCCTTGATCAACTTAAATGAGTCTTGCAAGAGTGTGATGAGTCTTGGGGACTCTTGATGGTATGTTCCTGTGGAGACCATGGATATGCCCCTTGGAGTCTATGGAAGATGGGTCTCAAGTCGTTTGGGATAAATTGGTGGCTTAAAATTGTTGAAGGAGGAACACCACTTTCTGAAGACAGGGTGGGATAATGAAAAGAGTGTGGAATTTTGCATCAGAGGCATCTGCACTTGAATCACAGAACTGTCAATCATTAGTTCTGTGATGTTAACGAATCACAACTTTCTGCTCCTGTTTCTTCAATCATAAAATGAAGGGGTAAAACTAGATGACCTTCAAACTCTAAAGCAATAATCATATAAAAAAGGGATCTTTAATCACAGACTCAGTCTTTTCCTTTTTTTGAAGGATAGACCAGAGTAGAGAGGAACTTAGAGCAGACTTGGTTCCTGGAATATGGTAAGCTATCCCCTCTTCCCAAACCTCTCTAACTATTAATGACAGAAACAAATGAGAAGGAAGTGTGCCCTCAACCACACTGTCCAAGAGGAGGGTTTCTAGACACCCAGCTCCTGGTCCTAGCAGAGCCCTCCTTGTCTGCAATATATTTGAGCTATATGAAGGAAGAAGTTGATATACTGTTGAGAGAGGGGAGCTCTTGGGGTACTCAAGTGTTTTCTTTGTACAAAGGACTGGTGTTAACTAATCACCTGCAGTGATCTGTGTACAACTGTGAAAGGCTAGATGGTGACTGGTGATGAATATAGAAGAGAGTCATAATATGGTGCCTTTGCCTATGCTACCTACTGGGAGCTGTAGGGTAGCTCTAATGTGCTCAGTCAACATCTACTGAGAACCCTATTTCATCTGTGATTATGGAAGATTTTATAGGTTGCTGGAGAAAGCTTGCTCATTGACAGGTACTATATATACATATATATATATACACACACATATATATGTACATATTATATATGTGTCATTATCTCATGGAAATTATATATATCCATATATATGCATACACACACACACACACATGAAATAATGACTTTCATTTGTTTCCTCCAACCTACAAATAAAACTGTTCTTTGAATTTTGTGGACTAGGTGTTTGTGGCGGAGGCCAGGTGGAGGAAAAATTATAGATGACAACAAATTGGGACCTGTCAAGAATGAATGAATGAATAAATAAAAAATAAGTGAGTGAAAAAAAAACATTTATTATATGCTTACTATGTGCCAAGCACTGTGCTAAGCACTGAGAATACAAATATAAATATGAAAATAGTCCCTGCCTCAAGGAACTTTGATTCTAATAGGGAAAGACGATACTTAAAAAGGGCTAGGGGACAGGGAAAGGTATTTTGATTTGCTTGATGAGTGGAGTCATAGAAGAATAAATTGATAACAGAAAGGAGGGAATGGAGGGCACTGTGGAGGGTATTTTGTGGCAACAAAGGGGCTTATGAAGAGATAACTGGGGAATAAATTGAAAGATGGAGAAAGCCATCATGGCATGGTATATTGACCTATGTTAGACACTCATCAATTAGGACAGTGGGACTGTAGGAGGAAAGTTCTGAAGATGAAAGGTTATATAGTGTCACCAGATTTTAGACAATTAGCCAGAAAGGTGAAGAATCCCATAAAGTGTACCTGACCCATTTTATGTCATGTTAAAGCCTGTGATACAAGAGTTCCATATAATCATATAATTTTCCCCCTCTTGGGCCTCAGTTTCCTCACCGGTAAAATAGAGGTAACAATATTGGTGTTTATCTCCCTTTTTCGCAGGGTAGGAGTTAACAAAATATTTTGTAAATGTTAAAGTACTATGGAAAAGTAAATTGTTTGGTGGGAAGCCAGTCTCACATTGAAAATACTCTCAGAATATGTAAAAAAAAAAAAAAGCACCTCCCCCGAAAGAAAAACAAGAGAGAAATCAGTGGTTTGAGTTTTCAAAATTCACTTGAGATTTCGAGATGTGAGGATGTGTCTCCTTTATCCCTTCGGTCTCTTCCCCAAAACCAATCTCAACCACACAGAAGAGAGAATTATGGGAACAATAACATCACATATTCATAGGAAAGCAAAAAGTGCCAGAAATAGGAAATTTTTTCCTTTAATTTGATGGGAATTAAAGAATCTAGAATCATCCTGGAGGGAGATGACAGACTATTTGGGAAAGGAAAAAGGTGAAAGGAGATTGATAACCTTAGCCAAGGTCCCTGCGCTCTCCAGCGTCCTTCCTCTGCACAGACCGATGTGGAGGAAGGAAGTGGGCAATTAAGAAGTGTGTGTCCTTCCCTGACAAATGGAGACAATTCCGCTCAGCCCTCATTCTTGGGCATTTGGCTCAATTTTTGGAAGTTCAGTGTCGCCTGTGATTTGGAAAGTACTAGAATGGATATGGCCATAGGCCAGTGTCCTCTGACTGTGGATTTAGCTTCAGTTGAGAAATGAGATAGACAGGAAGCAGCACTGAGTATCTGGAGTGACCCCAAGAATGTCACACTGCCCATGCTTGGAGTTCTCACTTTTCCTGAGTGATTTTCACTTTATAATATGAATCTGAGACCAAAACTCTTAATGGATGTATTATCCACATATTTGATAGGCTTCTACCCACTAAGTCTCCCACTTCCCTCCCACTCACTCTGCTCTAAGGGAATGTGTTTTAATTCTAATCTTTATTAAAATGTATATAAATATAAGAGGCATCAATTTAAAAAATAATCATATGAAAATGTTTATAATAATACAAAAATATAGGACTACAAGAATGATATGTAATTCATTAGCACAGAGAAATGGCGCTGTGGGAATATCCTCTAACTCCCTCTCCCAGTACAGATTGCAGCCTGTCTGGGGCTTAGTAGATGAATCCTGTGGAGTTGACGGAGGCACTTAGAGGTCACACAGCTAAAGTCAGGGGTAGAGAGAATTAAAGCCAAGTCTTCCTTTCTCCACTCAGTACTCTATCCATTCCCTCATGCTACTGCTATGATATATTAATATTCTAATTGTATAAAATAATTATGTAAACTATTATACAAGTTGTTGCATTCCTGGTTAACTATGGACCCAGATTCCTGAGATGCCACTTGAATGATAGACTCCCTCCTTTCCTCCCTCACTCCCTCCCTTCCTTCCTTTCTTCTTTCTTTCTTTCCTTCCTTCCTTTTCCCCTTTCTTCCTCCCTCCCTCTTTCTCTTCCTTCTTTCCTTCTTGTCAGCTTGACTATAATTCTCCTTCCTGACAGTTATTGATCACTTCTGTGTTATAAAGCCTGGCTATACCTTGATAGGTTACGACCATTGTGCCTGGAGCTTCTTATAGGCGATCAATAAATATTGGATCATAGATTTAGATTGGGAAAGGACTTTAGTCCAACCCCCTCATTTTACAGATGATGAAACTGAGGACTAGAGAGCCTATGTAGAAGTGGAAGCCTTTGACTACAAAGGTAGGATTCCTCCACTGCAGAGACATGCTGCCTCTCCCTGGTTTAATGCTTGATTACAAGGTGCAGGGCTGGTCCTAGAATAGTATTTCTTTGCTTATCTTTTAATTTAACATTCTACATAGCTATGATAACAACAATGTGGATATTTCCGGTCCAGGTACAGGTCATAGTCCTTTTTGTCATATGTGTGTGTGTGTGTATGTGTGCCTTCCCTAAACGTTCAGTAGAGCATTTACCCAATGCTTTGGAGGCCTTCCTCCAACCTTTTTCCTATATCTTGGATACTAGTGTAGCATTCAGACTATATATATCACCCCTTCCCTCTAGCTACAATCTTTCTTTCTGATCTTACAAGTCCTGGACATCTTTTATAGGACTTCTTTTGTTGTAACTGCTGCCTTGAATTGAATAACAAGAGGTGGATGCCCAAGGGAGTTTCTCAGACGAAGTCTTCTTCCCAAAGCCAGTGCAGGGTGCACAGTAACAGCTTCTGCCTCTGAGTAGTAGCCCAGGCTGTTGGTTGCCCTGTCTGGGAGACTCTCCCTCCTCATCCCAGCCTCATAGCATCCTCAGCTCCCTTCAAAGTATGTCAGCTGGCACCACTTCTCCTGAGAAATTTTCTACGATGCCTCTATTGCCCTTTTTCTATCTCATAATTACTTTGCATTCACCAACCTGTGTACCTGCTGCAGTCAGTCCCCTAGGAGAATGAAAGCTCTTTGGGGGCAGAGTCTCTTTCCTGTCTGTCTTTATTCCAGCCCAGCACTACCTTGCATTTAACCCATCCTCCGTACAGCTACCAGCGACTTTTTAGTGCACAGATCTGACCATGTCACTGTCCTCAATAAACACTGATAGCTCCCTATTACCTCTAGGATCAAATAGAAACTCTTCTGCTTGGCTTTTAAAGCCCTTCACATCTTGGCTCCTACCTGCTTTTCCATCTTCATCACACATTACTCTTCTTTACATTCTTTATATCAGCCAAACTACCTTTACTATTGTTCCTTATACACAGTACTTCATTTCCCATGTCCACACTTTTTGTATTGACTATTCTCAGTTCTTGTAATACACTTCTACCCTTTGTTTCCTTTACTACTCAGCTCAATTGCCACCTTCAACATGAAGCCTTTTTTTTTTAATGCCTCTGGCTGCTAGATTTTTCCCAAAGAAAATTACCTTGTATCTCTTCTATATACACATATACATGTGTGTGTATTTTGTTGTTGCTCAGCGTCATTTCAGTCATATCTAACTCTTCATGACTCTATTTGGGATTTTCTTGGCAAAGATATTGGAGTGGTTTGCCATTTCCTTCTTCAGCTTATTTTATAGATAAGAAAACTGAGGCAAACAGGGTTAAGTGACTTGCCCAGGGTCACACAGTTAGTAAGTGTCTGAGGCCAGATTTGAACCAATGAAGATGAACCTTCCTGATTTCAGGCTGGGCACTCTATCCACAGCGCCACCTAGCTGCCCCTTGTATGTGTACATACACATATACATTCTCATATACATTTATACATACACACACACAGACACACACACACACACACGTTTTCCTCCGATAGAATGTAAGCTTCTTGAAGGCAGGAGCTGTTCCACTTTTGCTTTTGTATCCTCACCTTCCATCACAGTGACTTGCACATAGTAAGTGTTTAATAAAAGAATATTGATTAATTAATAAATGTTTATGGAATTAAATGTATTGAATTAAGTTGCTATCACCCAAGGTAATTATGATCCTTCTCCCATGACCTTGATATTTCATTTGTGCACACCATTATTGGTTATAACCTAAAGTCTATTTATGTCCACCATACCTTTTTTTTTAATCATTCTTTGATAATGGAAATTATCACCGGAAATTGTGATTCTTCTGAGATCGTAGCATTCTATGAGTCACTAAACTGTACCATCCTGGGAAAAATATTGGTGTTACAAAGATATGTTTTTCTAGTTGATGAGCAACCTGGCATCACTGAAAACATGGAACAAATTCTAAATATGATCTGATCCCCTCTTTTCTCCACTGGCAATCAGTCTAGTGTCATGGGAAAGAACACTGAATTTGGAGTTACAAGACCTGAATTCAAATCTCGCTTTACCCTTGACTATCCATCTGACTTTGAAAAGTCACTTTAAATTTCTTGGACTCAGTTTCCTCATCTGTAAAATAGATGGTGGTTGGCCTCCAAGGTCCCTTCTGGCTCTATGTCTAGGATTTATATTATTCCATCCATTTTGATCATCACTGGTAAAAAAAAAAATAGCGACTTTTACCTTACTCTATATAGCTTTTAATGCTAAGTTCTAAAATCATGCAGACTTTGTCTGTAACATCTGGAGAAGTGATTATTAACATTGATAAATACGATTGTGACTTTGCTCACAATGATCTCAACTGGTGACCAATTTCAGATAACAAAAATCTCTTCACTCATATATAAATTATTCCAACAGTCCTTGAAGAGAAAGGGTTCCTCTTCCCCAGCTCCCCAGGCCCAAAAGAGTTAACTTCTTCAGCTACTGCCAGGGAATGATTCTGGATAAACTTGGAGTTTGCCTCCACTCTCGGAAAGCTCTTTTTACTTAGAGTTACTTCTTGAAATCCCAAGTGCCACTTCCTATGAGAGACCTTGCCTGATTTCTTAGGGTTTGTTGACCCCCTCCCCCATTAAATAACTATCTATATACCTTGTATGTATTTATCTATGAATATTTAGTAAAATAGAAGCTCCTTGAGGGCAGGGAATGTCTCACTTTTTTATATACTAGAACAATTCTCACTACATAGCAAGTGTTTAATAAATGTTTATTGACTAATACAAAGACTTTGCATATAGGCCTGGTGATAGAACATATGCCTGATATCTAAAGGAAAAAGCTATTGAAGTAAGAGAGAGAGAGTCATCACTACAGTGAAATGAGCACAGCAGGATGTTTTTTTTCCTATAAAAACTCACAAAAATGATACACTTACTAGAGTATAGAGGGCCTGTGAACCACATTGGTGGAGGAAAAATCTAGACCAATGATATCATACACCTCTAAAGGATTTACATTCAGAAGCTTAGGGTTCTGATGCTTAGGAGTTGAGGAAGCCAAGAAAAGTAGGGACAGTGAAAGGAGAGTAGCCTTGGGCAGATTTCCTGCCTATGGGTGAGCCCCTGCCCTCAAATATCCTCCCCTTGTTACATAAACTTTCTGGATATTTATCAGATTACTTAATTCCACTATTTAGGTAGCTATTAAAGTTAGCAAATTTCTTCTTTTAAAGAATCAAATGCCTCTGGGAGAGCTGAGGTATTAAGAACTTTGTACTTTATATTTTGCAGCAGAGGTCAGAAGCCCTGACAGAATGTGATTTTTGATTGGGACAGGATTAATAGGTCAACCTGCAGAACAGAATACTTTAGGAGACAGCATGGGCCAGGGGAGAGCTTTACTGCAGGTCTTAGGGAAACAGAAGAGCACCAGAACCTAGGGAAAGGGATTCTAGGAAATCAGAAGTTCAAAAAGAGACAGAAAAGGGCTGAAGACTAATTTGATCTTTTCCTTTTAATCTAAAAGCCTGTCCTGTTACTAGAAAAGGGAGAGAAAAAGTTTTTTCTTACTCTTCCACCTCCTTATCTGCTAACTCTCCTCTTTTCTGTGCCAGATAACCCTTATCCTGTTCTCACACCTCTAGTTTTATTTATTGTGTCTTAAATAGGCCTTTTAGAGACTAGCACATCCTCGGGATGGGGACTATCGTTCCTAACAATTGATGCCAAACATATTTTATCATAAATGTACTACCATTTTACTATCTCCTTCAGAAATGCATTGCTAAGCTGGTTAGTTAGATCAAGTCAACAAGTATTTGCTTAGTGTTTACTATGTGCCAGGCACAGACACTGTGCTAAGAGCTGTGGATACAAATACAAGCAAAAACTAAGATAGTTCCTGCCCTCAAGGAGCTTAGATTCTAATGGGGGGAGATAGCACATTAAAGGGAATTGAAAAACTGGTGGAGGTAAGGAAAGGAAGGTAATCTCTCCTAGATTGCCTAGGCCCCCTAACCTAGTGGAAAAGTCTGTAGAATGAAGGATGGCTTGTCTGAACCCTTCTTCAAAATGGAAGTTCTGGGAAGAACTCATCAATGAGAGAGAAGAGTCCCTGGAGCTGAGGGGGAGTCAGCTGAAGTATAGTGACCAAAAGTCCAGACAGTGGTTAAGATCTGGACACACCCTATGCAGGACTTCTTAACCATTTTTCCACTTAGACCCCTTTTCTTGTTTAGGCATCATTTGTTGGCCTTGCATGTGGCCTGAGGGCATGCACGGTGCTTTGTGTTCAGAACTAAGCCTGCAGTGAAGTTGCATGATGCAACATGGTCGAGAGCTGCCACAAACACCTTAGATTCATTACGCATTTGATTTGGAATTAGTTTTTGGTCGTTGCATGTTCAGAAACCTTTTACTGTTGCCAAATTTTTTGCAACCCCACATGAGGTCAAGACACACAGTTTAAGAAGTGCTGTGGAGACTTTTGCTTTCCTCTTTGCACAGCTTCCAGGAGTACTATGCAAAACCCCACACTCGGAGTCAGAGGAGCTACATTTGAATCCTGGTTCTGCCACTTACTTACTAGCTGTGTGATCTTAAGCAAGTCATTATTCCTTTCTAGGCCTCACTTTGCTTATCTGTAAAATGAAGAGGTGAATTGGATGATCCTTAAGGGCTCTTCTAACATATTATTCTCTGAGTCAGGTGCCATTGCAGACATTTGGATTCATAGAAGTAACTCTGAGATGCCCCAGAGGTCCGTCCTCATGGGAATTGCCTCAGAAACCCTCAGCCCAAGCTGTGCTATTAACCTCTGCTGCCTGATGTTGCTGTCTGTGAGGGCACACACCAGTCACCATGTTTACATTCCTTTTCAGTCAGAGGCTGTTGCTACGCCCTATGTTTATGTTGAGTGAGCTGATTTTCATATCCTAGCTTCCCCTTCTACATGTCACTTACAAATAAATAAATTGGACAGTTACACATTTTGTGTGAATCATGCTTATATGTGCAATGTAAACCTCATTTTTCATATCATGTCAGTAATTTCCTATGCTGGAATGGTTTTCAATCTTTGTAGGAGTTGTTGCTTGGGGGGGGGGCAGGGAATGTTTGGTTTCATCTATACTCTCCCCTAAAGTTTTCCTCTGATGCCTCATCATGGTGTAGCATGACCTTGAGTTCCAAAGGCCATGCCATTCACTATAGGCCATAGCAGGACCTACCTACCAAGCTATAACAACTTCATGTAAAGGCCCCACAATAGACTATGCTTCTGTCATTCAAGCATCAACTGAACTAGAAACTTAGAAGTTCTTCATTGGGCTTACTGTAGTGATAATGTTTTTAGCCATCACAACTCAGGCAAACCAAGGCATAGAATATAAGGCATAGAGTGTTGCGCTCTTTCTCAGTGGAGAACCCCACCAAGGAAGTAAAATATCACTGAAATCTAAAGCATATATGAATATGTCAAAAGAAAATGTACAAGAAGCTAAACTTGGAATTGAAAGCTAGGAATAACTTTTGGGGGAAATAATCAGATAATTTGTACTAAAAAGTTACAAAAAAGTAATCACATATTTTGACCCAATAATTCTATTGTTGTGGATGTGCCTTGAAAATGTTACTTTTTTTCAAAGAGGGGTTGTATTTGTTTATTGGTTTGTATAGCAGCTTTACTTTATACTAACAGCAGTATCATGGAGTTTAAAGAGCCAGCCTTGGCATCAGGAAGACCTGGGTTCTAGGTCCTGTCACTGAAACATGTTTGCTATATGACCATGGCTAAGACACCACCTTTCTGTGCAGCCAGGTGACTCTCTAAGACATGGAAGGCAGAATTTTGCAAGGAAAAAATGCTGACTCTGGGGCAGAGGAACTGTGTTCAGATCCTGCCTAGATCACTTTCTACCCAAGTGACCTCGAGCAAGCCACTTAATCTCTCTCAGACTAAATTTCCTCCTCCATAAAATGAGGAAGAGGGCCTCTAACATCACTTCCTGCAATAAATCTAGAATATTGTACACTCTAAGTTATAGAAGAATGGTGGATCTACATTGGTGAAAGAAATTTCTATACTGGGAATTTCCTGCATGATGAATCACAGTACTTAACCAACACTCCACTTCCTGTGACCCCAACACATATACACAACACAAATCCAGGCACACTCATATGCACACGTCATTTATAATTGCAAAAAACTAAAAGCAACCAAAATGCCCAACAGTAAGAGGATGGCTAGATAAATCATGGTACATTAAAGTAATGGAATATTATAATGCAATTAAGATTGACAAGTATAAGGAATATAAAGATATCTAGAAAGACCTTTATGAAATAATGCCAACAGGGGCAAACAGGTAGAACCAAAAGAATAGTACACTAAATAGAACCATTTAAAAGAATATACAAGGAAACAAGTGGACTAGAAAGAAACTAAGTGGAGATTTGGAATAACTAAAATTTATTACATTTTATATGTTCATGTTTATTTATTTAGATATAAATCTTTATGAAGAAAATTCAATCAATTGCATTGATGCCTAATACTAAATTTATAATAAATTATTTAAAAAAGAAAAAAGTTATTTTTACTGATAAATCCATAGTATTTTTAATTTCATGTACAGATAAACCACTTCTTGAATGGTAGCAATGCCTTCAAAATCATTTCCTTCCTCCCCCTTCAGTTTTTTCCCCAATTTCAATTTTAAAAGTTTAGTAATTTCCCATGTGCAAGTCTTCTTTTTTTCCCATTCAAAGCCTTGATTCTTTCATGTATTATTTAGTGGGTGGTTCTCCTGAGTTGCAGAGGCCCCCAAACCAAACAAAACAAAGCACAAATTTGCTGGTGGCCAGCCTTTTGGTGATGAGCCTTGCCACAATTCCCTAGATTAGTCCAGACTATACTTGAAACTTTTCCAGCTTAGAAGGAATTACTAACCAAGGTTCTTAACTAGGGGCCCCTGAATATTTTTTTTTACATATTTTGACAACTATTTCAACATTTCCTTTGTAATCTTATGTATTTTATTTTATTCCTTTAAAAATATAATTCGGAGAAGTAACACATAAGCATCACTGGACTTGCCAAAGATATTTATGATGCATAAAAAAGGCTAAGACTCCCTGGGCTGTTTCCCTAAGGGCTTAGCTGCAGTTACCTTTGAGAACTTAAGGTGTTACTTCATGAAAGTGATGAACTGTTGGGGAAGAACTTTGGAAAGGAAGGAAAACCCTTCCCTAAAATTAAAAGCCCCAGCCAATCACGGACTGTGTAATATCAAGTGAACATGGTGTTGATGGAGACACTTTAAAGGAGATGTAGGTGTAGAGTGATTTTGTGAACAAGCAGCTTTAGGATTTTTATCCCTCCCTGACCAGCCAAGCAACGGTGTGGATTCTTCTCTCCATTGAGGATTTATTCACTCAAAGCTTATTTGGGGATCACGTGAATTTCAAGTTTTCATTTTATCCCTGGGAGAAATGCAGCATTTGGCACCAGGATGAGGGTAACAGTGAGTAGAAGCACAAGGCGCTCAAGCTCCAACCCCTTCCCCTCCCATTTCCAAGGATGTGCAGGGAGCATAGTGAGCACAGTCCCCTTGACCTTTCACTTTATTTATTACTTTTTATTTTTATTTTTAAAACTAAGTTTTTTATAATGCTGTTTGTGTTACACCACAGTCATTTCTGGAAATATGCCTCCCCTCCCCTTTCTCTACCTCCCCACTTTCTAACTCTTCATTTTATTAGCATAGTGCCCCAGTGCTGAGCACAATGCATAGCACATAGTAGTTGTTTAATAAATGCTTATTGATTGACTGATTATTAGGAACCAAACAAATAGGTCCTTCACAATCTGAAGCACCGATCATGCCAGGCACCTCCCTCTCCAGTACTTCAAGTTCAATCCTATTTTTGAAATAGGACAAGATGTAGTACAATGGAATGACCACCAGATTTGGAGTGGGAAGACTTGAACTTACCTTTAGGCTCCAAGTCTGTGATCCTATGAGACTGTAACCCTGTGATGCCCAAAGGTCTTTGAAACTGTGGACTTGATGATCCTCACTGGGGCCTCTTTCTGACCTCCTTTGAGAAATAGCAGCACTGGCCTCTGCCTCTCATTTCTGAACCAGGCTTTCACTTGGACCTACAAGAAACATATGGAAGTGTGTGCTTCTCATGATACACCAAGGCTTCAGATGGAGGCATTGCCAGATTCAGAACTAGCTCAAGGACAAATGCAATTTTGCCTGAAGGTGCTGAGGTAGAGGGTGGGGTTGGGGTATGCATGATTCTTTCCAGAGAGGGCACACTTTTGCTGTATGCTTCACCTCATGGTCTTCTGCCAGTCCAGCAATCATTTTATGTAGCCATCACTGGCTCCATCACTCCTAGAGTCCTAATTTCAAGACGTGACTCTCCTGGGCCAACACATCTCTAGGGAGGATCATACTACTCCCTCTGTATATTTGAATTTTGTATATTTGTATATTTTGTGTACTTCTATCTATTTAAATCCTAAAATGACTGTACCCCAGGCTTCACCCACCACCCTCCTTAGACACTCCCCTTCCCACATACACACTGAGACCATATTTGTCCCAAATTTAAAAAAAAAATCTATGTAAAACTTTCTAGGTGTCACACATCCTGTAACAACTTTGACTCAACATTCACATTATAATTCAAATGAGCTTCTTAGGATCAGAGACTGCTTTTGCCTTTCATTGTATCCCCATTGCTTAGGACAGTGCTTGGCACAAAGTAAGCACTTAATACATTGCAACTAATGAACTGACTATTTCATGATTGTAACATGGTGTAGTAGAAAGGACACTGGACTTAGAGTCTGAGGAAATAAGTTTGAATTCTGAATCTGCCATGTGGTTACCTTTGTTGCTTTGGTCAATTCATTCAACTTTTGGGAAACTCATTTCCTTCATCTATGACATGAAGTCATTCATCTAAATTATGTATAAAACCTGTTTCTGGTCCAAGCACTGCCTGTCCTCTTTTGCCCCCAATTTTCTCCTCCATCATAAAAATTCTTCTTTATGTGCCTCTTTTATGTGAGGTAATTTTCCCCATTCTTCCTCTCCCTTCCCCCTTCTCCTAGTGCATCCCTCTTCCTTTCTTCTGTTGAGATCATCCCAACATAATAGACTTAAACCTATGCTTTCTGTATACATACCTTCCCTCTATGGGTACTTCTAACTGCCCTAATGAAGATAACATATCATTTTCCCACATAGGAAGATAATGATTCATTTTCCCTTATAGGAATATAAACAATTTAACTTTGCTAAGTCTCTTATGATTTCTCACTCATGTTTACATTTTTATGCTTCTCTTGAGTCTTGTGTTTGCTTGTAAAATTTTCTCTTCTTTTCATCAGCAATTCTCAAAAATCCTCTATTTCATTAAATATCTATTTTCTCCTGTAGGATGATACTCAGTGTTTCTGGGTAGGTTATTATTTTGAATATAATTTTCCAAGCTGCCACCCCTTTATAAGGATAGTTGCTAAATCCTATGTGATCCTGATTCTGGCTCCACAGCATTTGAATTATTTCTTTTAGACTTTTTCCAGTATTTTCTCCTTGACCTGGAAGCTCTGGATTTTGGGTATAATATTCCTAGGAGTGTTCAGTTTGGAATTTCTTTCAGGATGTGACCAGTGGAGTCTTTCAACTTCTACTTTGCTCTCTGGTTTTAAGATATCTGGGTAGTTTTCCTTTATAATTTCTTAAAATATTATAGCTAGGATCTTTTTTTTTTTTATCCTAGCTTTCAGGTGGTCCAAAATCCTTAAATTATCTCTCCTTGATCTATTTTCCAGGCAAATTGTTTTTCCTATGAGATTTTTTTAAATTTTTCATTCTTTTGTATTTGTTTTATTATTTCTTGATGTCTCATGGAGTCATTAGCTTTTACTTGACCAAGTTTAAATATTAAGGAGTTATTTTCTTCAATACTTTTTGTGCCTCTTTAACCAAGCTATTAATTTTCTTTTCATAATTTTTTTGCAGTACTCTTATTTCTTTTCCAAAAATTTCCCCTATTGCTTTTATTTAATTTAAAAAATAATTGTCCTGCTCTTTTAGTTTAAATCTCTTTAGCTGTTCTAGGAATTTCTCTTGGGCTTATATACAATTTGCATTTTTCTTTGAGACTTTGCTTATAGATGTTTTCAAGTTGTTGTCTTCTTCTGAGTTTGTATCTCAAGCTTCCTTGTCACTATAGTAGATTTTTATGGCAGGTAATTTTTTGCTGTTTGCTTATTTTTTTCAGTCTATTTCTTGACTTTGGACTTTATTCTACAATTAAATTCTGCTTACTTTGTAGGGGGTGGGGACAGGCAAGGGAAGACTAGTGGAAATGACTGGCCTACGCTTCAGGCTTTTAGTGTCGTTCTGTTGCTTTCACAGATAAGTCTGGGGGCCTGTCAGTTTTCAGTGCATCCAAATTGATGTGATCCAGAGAAAGGTATGGTCACTGCCCTTCAGGTCTGTTCTCTGATCCATACTCAGGTAGGGCCCCTGTTCCCTTTCAACTACTACTGCTCCTTGCCATCCTGGAACTTCAACTTAGAACTGGGTAACTGGGTAACAGACTTGACAAATGAAGCCTGATCCTGTGTCCAATCCTAACACAGGGATCCAATGGAATCTCTTTCTGACCAGATTTTCAATCCCCTTACTGACCTCCAATTCTGGGCACTGTTTCCCTCACAGGCATACCTGTAAGCCCCCACCCCAGTGTCTGCAAAGCTCTATTTCTCTCTTCCCAGGCTCCCCTGGGTTGGAAAAATAAACTACTACATGGGCTTTTCCACTCAGAATTTGGTTAGGCACATTTTTAAAAGTTGTTATAGTGGGGTATATTGGTAGAGCTCAGCAAAAATGCTGATCTCACTCTGACATCTTGGCTCTGCACTACCCCACCCCCACCCAATTCCTATTCTAAATTCCATCACCTTACAGATCCTTCCAGCTCTGAATTCCACAATGCCATGTCTGACTCCTCTATCCCTAGATTTATTTCCCACTGGCCCTCTCAAGGTGTCTTAAAATTTCTTTGCATTCATTATTTTTTTAAGGCTGTTGAAAACAGTTAAAGAATAAAGGTTATTTGGAAACAGGTCAGGATATTATTGCCCATTAACACTTTAGCTTAAATTGGCCCCTTGGAAAGGGAAGGGCTCTGAGGGAAAGAAATCTATGCTTGAGAGCTTTGGTAGAAAGCCTTTGATTCTACCCAAACTCCTGTGGGATTAGCCATGAAGTCTTACACTGAAATTTAGATGAATCCTTATAGTGACATGATCAATATGTTCATCTACCAGACACCAACCTTTGGATGATGAGCTTCTCTAAAATTAACTACGAAGGGGGAAAAGTTCAGGTAACAGATATACACAGGAGCTGGAAGGCACCTTAGAGACTGTCTGGTGCAATTTACTCATTGTAGAGACAAAGAAACTGAGGCCCAAAAAAGGTAAATGACTTGCTTAAGGTCACCTAGCTAGTAAATGGAAAAGACTGATTTTAAAACCAAGTCTTTGGATTCTAAACCCAGAAGATTTTCCATTCTACTCTATTGCCACTCTCACATAGTTCATCAGCAGTCCCATGCTCATAGCCTTTCTGGCAAAATCTGAGTTCCATCAGGATATCTTACAGACAAAACTTGATGAGGTATTAGGGTTGCAATTTAATGGAATGGAAGGTTTTTGTTTTTTGATTTCACAAATAAGGAAACATACTGAGAGAGATTAAGTCACTTGCCCAGGTTTTTATACCAAATAAATTAGCATTTGAGAGTTGGAATTAGATGAAAGTTTAGAGATTACCTAATCCAACTTCCTCATTTCATAGCCTCAAGAGAGGGAGTGACTTGCCCAAGCTCACAGAGATAATAAATAGCAGAGGCAAGATTTGAATCTAAATACTCTGGTTCTTCCAGTCCTTCAGTTCTTCCCACTCACTGTGAAGGACAGAATTGAGACTCAAAGTCAGAATACTCTAGTCTTACCCATCGTGTGTGTGTGTGTGTGTGTGTGTGTGTGTGTGTGTGTGTGTGTGTGTGTGTGTGTGTGTGTGCTGGAATGGGCCCTGGGATAAGTTGGACAGCTGTTTTAACTGACTACATTTGAATTTTCTTCTCCATTTTATTACCAGATCCTAAGATTTTTTGTTCTTGTTATTCATCAAATGTCCAGGACACCGTTTATATTTTGTTATCAAGACTGCTGTTGATCTGGAATCTCCAAGACAAGCAAGACCCTTTCAGAATTTGACAATCCAATCCCACACAGCTCTACTCTAAGGTCCAAGACAATGGACACACAGTCTAGATCCAGTTCCCTTGTAAATTACTTGTAAAATGTGAAATTTATGAAAACAGTTGACACTTGAAATGAGATATGGAATTTGCTCAACAAAGGAAATCTTTTTATAAAGTATAAACATCCTGGGATTGATGGTCAACTTTGGACTGCCTACAAGTCAGTCTTACTTGGGCAAAGAAGTGGTCCAAGAGCTCAAGCATGGTGCTTAGATAGGGAAATGGAGTCATTCAGAAATCACACATTGGTTGATGCCAGAAGCAGAATTTGAAACCCAAAACATGTCTATTTGTCTATATTCCTATACTAAATTTTAAGCTACATGAAACCAAAAACTTTCATTTTGTTATCTTTGTATTTCCTCAATTACCAAGCACAATAAGTCATATTTCTATAAAATTTCAAACAATCCATGATTTCACTATAGCATCCTCTTCCAATTCAGTTCAATTTATCAAGTGTTTATCAAGTTCCTATTACATACCAAGGGATATCAAAGAATTGAAAAATTGCATCCTACTGAGGGCAAATAATAAAAATAGAGATAAATAAATATGTCATTGTTCAGTCATTTCAGACTCTTTGTGATCCTATTTGGGGTTCTCTTCATAAAGATACTGAAATAGTTTGCCATTTCCTTCTCTAGCTCATTTTACAGATGAGGAAACTGAGGCAAACAGGGTTACGTGACTTGCCCAAGGTCATGCAGCTAGTAAGTGTCTGAGGCTGGATTTGAACTCACAAAGATGAGTCTTCCTAATACCAGTCCCAACACTTTATCCAACATGTCACCCAGTTGCTCTAAATAAATATTAAGTTAATGAAAAGTAATTTCAACCCAATGTAGGAATCACTAACTGTTCAGAGAATGAGTAGAGATTACAATATCTCCATGCTTTACACATAAGTTTCTATAGCCAAAAAAAAAAGTGTCACCTGCCAGCTAATTTTCTGTGGGTGATGCCTTGCCCACAGATTATTTCTTGAATTGAATTATATCAACATAATATTAAAATTGTCTAGAAATGTGAAAAAGAGAGCTCATTTGGCAAACTGACTACAGTAAAACAGTATAGCAAATTCCATTTTCTTCCTTCATTCTCTTTCTCAATGACAAAGGTTAAAGGAAGCTGAGTTGATTGGCCTTTCCTCCATTGATAATCAAGTTCATCCCTGGATCACAGGTTTTCCTTTTGTAAGAGTTTTTCAAAGGAGAGAGTATTCAAACGTCCATTTTTCTCCTGTGGGTCTGCTAGGCTGAGAGATAAAACAAAAAGGAGAGGAGGAACTGTAGGCCCCTTGTGGATTCTATGGAGCCTTCTGCAATAAAGATCATTTAGAAGATTAAAAAGACTCCCCTGCCCCGGTAGCTGCTCCATCTTCCTGGCTTCAAAGATGTCTGAAATTGCCACCATAAGTTTTACTTCTGAAATATCAACCCATAATCTATTTTATCAACAGGGTCCTGAGGGGCTGCCCAGGACTGACTAGTATTAATGGAGAATTAGTACAGAATGAGAATAAGGAGAATGGGGCACTGTCCAAACTTGTGTGGAAATTTTATGGGGCAAGGGAAGAGACAGTCTAGAGATGGCATTTGGGCCCCAAGAAGGAAGAGGAGAAGCAAGTATTTATTAAGCACCTACTATATGCCAAGCACTTTACAAATATCTTATTTGATCCTCACAATAACTTTGGGAAGTAGGTGCTATTATTATCCCAATTTTTATATATGAGGAAACTGAGGCAGGAGGTTAAGTAACTTGTCCAGAGTCGCACAACTACCAAGTGTCTAGGTCCAGATTTGAACTCAGGTCTTCTTGACTTTAGGCCCAGCATACAATTCATTACAACACTTAGCTGCCACCAGGCAACAGGAAAAAAAAAAAAATTGGACTGAAGGCCAAGCATGCAATTTTCCCAGGGTCACTCTTGTCATATTTAGTTACTAAATTGCCCACTCAAAGATGTGCTTTGCCATCTTCTTGGAATCAAAGTATTTGATTTCCATTAAAAGAATTTTTCCCCAGCCAGGTACATGTGAAGACAGCTTCTATCATTTATATGAAAAAAATCTGTCCTAACTTTTGGGAGCCATGTTGACTTTTGATATTTGGGGGGGAAAAACATCCCCACAGGGGAACCTATACAATATAGAATTCTCTTTCTAATGTGAACCTTACCTTTCCCCCCTAGATCCCTTCACTCTCCTTATGGTTCTCCTGGAAATTCTATTATTTCAAATCCCACTCCTGATGTTTATTAGCAGTGTGACCCTAAGAAAATCACTTAACCACTATGAGTTTCCCCATCTTTAAAATGAGAATTTTAACACCTGTAATACGGTACCTACCTCCCAAGCTTGTTGTAAGGATCAAGTAATATAATGTAAATATAAGTAAATATAAACTTTTTTTAAAGTACTTTACAAACTTTTAAGCTCCATATAAGTATAAAAAAAAAACACCAATTGGACAGCAGATAATCTACTAGAAATAATCCCAATCTTGCTATTTTTCTCTCCTGCCACGCCCAACCAGTACTCCCCCCGCCACACACACACCTGAAAGAGACCTGAGGCTCTATCAGGCTGCTATGGGGTCCATTGTAACAGGGTCAGGGGTATATGGGAGGCTGTCATCAGGAGGCAGAAGTTAGCAGAAAGGAATGATAATGATGTATGAAGTTTAATTGCTCATTTAATGATCAAATTAGGCACTTTAAATTTTATGTTGAGGTTTTGTAATTCATTGCTGCAGTTCAGACTGAAGGTGGCTTGTTGAAACCATCCATAATGCCAGCCTGGTTTTCATAGGCAGGCAGACATAGTGATGTGATTTTAGGTTTTAAAACCATAAGAGCTTCAGCTCCAGGAGAAATGCTGATCTCTGTTCTGCATTAATACTTTCAAATATGAAAACCATATTAAAACACTTAGAAATACTTAATGACTGGCACACAACAGGTTTCACAAAATGCTAGGGCTTCTTGGTATGAGCAATGTGAAAGTAGCAAAGAGAAAGTTCTTAGAAAGAGCCCTAGGTCACTGGTGTGCAAAGGACATCCTGAGCCTGGGGGTCGGGGGGGAGGCTGTCTCAGCCTCCTGTCCTCTGGAAAACTGCCAACTTAGGGCAGGAGTCTATTTCTTCTTAAACTATCAGGATTTCGGCACAGGATAGGGTTTTCAAGAATTTTAACATTCGGCTGAATAGAGTGTCTTCATATATCCCATGTCACTGGGAACGAAATGTTGAGTACAAAAGCATGGATTCAAAATAGCAGGCAGCTGGTGTATTGGCCATATTGCTCAGGAAATGGCCATGTCAGAGGCAGGACTCAGATGTGGAATCCACAGCCAGAGCCAGAGCCCTTCTTATGTAGAGATGACTGCCTTCTTGGGGCATGGAGAAGACCTTCTTTTCAATCACTCAACCATGAAGTATTTATTAAATGCCCTACTATGTGCCAGACACTGTGCTAAGCACTAGGGATAGAAAAAAGAGGCAAAAGACAGAGCCTGCCCTCAAAGAGTTTACAATCTAATGGCTTAGCATCCCAACTGTTACTAGCTGTGTGACCCTGGGCAAGTCACTTAACTTTTCTGGGCCTCAGTTTTCTTATCTGAAAAATGAGAGGGTTTGGGCAGATTGTTTGCTAAGGTTTCTTCTGCTAGGATTCCTTGAAGAGACTAAGGTAATTTAGATTACAAATTGTGTAGCAGAAAAATCCCTGAGTTAAAAGTTTTTATCTCGTGTGACATTGCATAAGTTACTTTTCTTCTCTGAATCTAAGTATTGATCTCTGTAAAATAAATAATTTTCATCTTTAATGTGCAATGTTTAAAATCCCTTTCTTTTCTAGGCCTCAGCTTTCTCAGCTATAAAACCAAAGTGTTTGAGATGCTCACTTCCTGCTTTCATAGTAGTGGATAAAGCATTGGACTTAAAGTCACAAAGGCCAGAGTTCAAATCCTTACTCAGATATTTGTCAGCTATCTAGCCCTAGCAAGTCACTTAATCTCTCTTGGTCTCAGTTTCCTAAGATGTAAAATAAGGATAGTAACGGGATCTGTCTCACAGAGTTATCCTGAGGTTCAAATTGGGGTAATATACGTAAAGTGCTATACAAATGGGCAGCTAGGTGGCACAGTGAATAGGGAGCCTAGCCTGAAGTCAGGAAGATATCTTCCTGAGTTCAAATCTGGCCTCAGACACTTGCTAGCTGTGTGACCTTGCCTCAGTTCCCTCATTTTCAAAATGAGTTGGAGAAGGAAATGACAAACCACTCCATATCTTTGTCAAGAAAACCCAAAATAGGGTCACAAAGAGTTGAACATTACTTAAATAACTGAACAACACCGCTTTACAAATACTAAAATCTATATAAATTATATCTATCTGTCTACCTCTCTATGTCTTGTTCTATAGTTTGAACAGATCCTGACCCCGGAGCTAGGCCTCAGGGGTGGGGTACCTGCGGCCTGGAGACCACATGTGGCCCTCTAGGTCCTCAAGTGCAGCCATTTGACTGAATCCAAACTTCACAGAACAAATTCCCTTAATAAAAGAATGTGTTCTGTAAAACTTGGACTCAGTCAAAAAGCCACACCCAAGGACATAGAAGGCTACTTGTGGCCTTGAGGAGGCAGATTCCCCACCCCGACTAGGCAATAACCAAAAAGACGTCTAAGGATTATCAGAAACAAAGGGCAAAACATGAGGTATTATTTTTCTTGTCCCTGGGCCTTCAATATGGAGTCAAATGACTATTGAACCAAAGGCCTTTTGTCCTGTGATGATAATGGTATGGGACACACACCTAAGAGCAGACACAGTCCCTGCCTTCAAGGAGTTTATGGTCTAACAAGGTTGGAAAATGACAGCACAGCCTATGGAATCAACAGAAATACTGAATCAGAAAGTGGCAGATGTATGTTGAGGGGAGAAAGATTGTGGAATGGGCCTGCTTAAAGGGGCGGCGACTCCACCAGAATGATTTAAAGGAAGAGAGGATTGTGGTATGGTGAGCAGGAAATTCTTGTGGTGTTCTCTCTGTATCTCTGCTCCCTCCTGTCTCCCCAGCCTCCTCAATAGCCTTTCTCCCACCCCCAGAAAGCCCATGTGGATGCTTTTTACAGCTGTGCCAGGGCATTCCTGCTCTGGGACCTCAGAAAACCAGACAGCTCAGGAGTTTGCTCACTTAGGCTTTTTCTTCGCAGTCTCTGGGGCCATCTGTTTGGGGTGGGGGAGAGGTCTGAGAGACAAAGTCTTCAGTGAAGGGGACCCAGGTTCCATTTCTGAGCAAGGGGTTCTCAGGCCTCTGGAGAAGTCTTGGGCCACCCAGCCAAGGGTCAATGTGTGACTGGAAAGGCTGGTTAGGAGAATGCTGAGAAAAGGTATGTCCCGCCTCCCTCTTCCTTCCATCTCTCTCCCAGTGAATGTCAGCTCCCAGGGTAAACTTTCCCATCTGTGTTATTCTATTAACTGAAAAGGAAGGAATTAACACGTGGTCTTGTCACATCTTGTGACCTGCTGCACACTGAGACTGGAGGTAACAGCAAAACAAATAGCATTCTTTCTCTGGGGCTTCTATCCAGCTAGCTCTGGGTTGCCAGGTCCCCTCCCCTCCCACCTCCTAACGCCTCTCTGTCACTTGCTCCGGGGGCTCCAGTATTTTGAGAAATAAAGAAATTCTGACTCCAGGAAGAACACACTTTCCTAAAACCAATCCTGAGAGCTCAGAGCCTCTCCACATTGCACCTTATAGAGAGTTGAGAGAGGCAGAAAAGGGGGTAGGGGAGGGAAAAGGGGGAGAAGGAAAAAAAAAAACCCTCAAAGGAAAGTTCCCCTTTCTGCCAAGCTCCAGATGGAAGACCTTCCCACGGAAATACTTACAGGAGACAGATCGCTGACAGAGAGCCCTGCCAAGAAAAAACGCTTGTTTGTCCGAATGCTTAGACCTCAGATTAGAGGATGAGACTATCATACTGACATGAGACCATGTTCAGCCGGTCTGTAAGGAGAGGCCTTGGGTACTCCTGCCACTGCACTGAGATAGAGAGGGCAAGAGAGATAGACATAAAGAGAATGTGAGAGAGAGAGAGACAGACAGACAGAGATAGACTTTCAGACAGACATAAAAAGAAAAGAGAGGGAGAGACGGAGAGAGACAGAGACAGAGACAGAGACAGAGAGAGACAGAGATACAGAAGCAGAAGAGACACAGCAAAGAGAAAAGAGAGGAACAGTTGGCAGCTTTCCTTTCTTTTCCCGGGCTCTCTGAATGTAACATGACAACATACGGGAAGCTCCTTTGATCCCCCTTTTCCTTTTTACAAGGCTTTTACAAGGATCCAGGCTGGACAGAGTGTTGGATACAGACGCTGGTGGAGAATTCATGTGGATATAAATGTTGGAGTGGATTAGGCATCAACAAAATCTTTCCCTGATGCCTCTATTCTATGCCAGTTTGCCTTGGCACCAACTGTGTTTGAAAGAGAGAAAGAATCGAAGAGAAATAGGATTTTTTTTTTCCGTTAGATTGTTGGTCTCCAGTTCCCTTTTAAATCCAGCAGTTCTGCCCAGCCTAGGCCAGCTCCCAGGATGGAAGAAGCACACAGTTTTCCACAGGGCAGCCCTGGCCTGGGCCTCAGGACTGCTGTATGGGGAAGTAGGAAGACAGTAGTCTTGGGAGTTAGAGGAAACTGGGTTCAGATCTCAGCTCTGCAGCTTACTACTTGGAAGATCACCTTGGATAACTCGTTAAATCTCTCTGGGTCTCCAGTTCCTCATCTGAAAAATGTGGGAAGGAGGAGAGGGGACGATCAGATGACTTCTAGAGCTTCCAGCTCTAAATCTATGATCCTATGATGAGAGAAGCTAAGGTTTATAGGGAAGTATTGGGATGGATCCCTGGGCTTCAGGAGGGCTTTCTGCCCCCAAAAAGTAAAACTATTAAAAACAAACAAATAAATAAATTCAACTGTAGTCTTGTACTCAAGAAACAACTTCTATTAGACAAAAGACATTAAGAAAACATTTAGGATGGACGGAAAGATAAAGGCAGGTAGCCGAGGAAAGACAGAAAGAAAGATGGGAGAAGGAAAGAAGGAAAGAAGGAAAGAAAGAAAGAAAGAAAGAAAGAAAGAAAGAAAGAAAGAAAGAAAGAAAGAAAGAAAGAAAGAAAGAAAGAAAGAAAAGGAAGGGAGGAAGGAAGGAAGGAAGGAAGGAAGGAAGGAAGGAAGGAAGGAAGGAAGGAAAGAAAAGAGTCTCACATGTTAAAAACAACTTTAGTTGCTTTTTCCTCCCACCTCCCCAAAGCTATGTGTGATGTAAAGGGGCTGGGGGATGGTCATTGCCTAAATAGCCTCTATCAGCCTTAGAAGTTTAATAATACAGTACGAAAAGTCATCAGGAGACTAATCTAAGATGAGATTACAACTTAAATCCAATTTATGAATTCAGGGTTCCGTTTATTGAAATAGAAGGAGATACTGAGAATCCATAGGATCATTGGTAACAATGAGAGGGTTAACTGGACTCGAACTGACAGCTACCTGCCCCCAGGATACTTTATTGTGATGGGTTCTAGGAAAAAATGACATTATAAATACTATAGCAAATATAATTCTAAATGCTTTTATTTAAATACAATTATATTCTATTAAAGCATAATTGGATAAGTGTAATATAATGGATTGGGGCAAATGTGAGGAGTGTTAGATTACTCAGTTGGAGCTGAGGGAAATAAATATCTCACAGTGAAGGTAGTACCTGAGCTGGACCTTATAAAAAGAGGAAGATTTTAACAGGGAAAGATGAGGAAATAATACATATTATAATAAATAATGCATAAAAGAGGTAAGTTTGCATGAACTGAAGAAGTAGATGAGGAGGAAAGGATAAAACTGGAGAATAGCTGCAGTACAACTATAGTCCAATTTAGCTACAGCATATGTGAAAAGGAATAATGGGAAAAAAATTTGGAAAAGCAGTTTGACACCAAATTAGGGAGGCTTTGAATGCTGGCTTCAGAAATGTATATTTTATCCTAAAGAAAATGGACTCTTCTCAACATCTCAATTTTTAAAAAAATTTTCATTTATCAAGCATTCATTTTTCTCCCTCCCACCTCATCAATCTACTAAAAAAATAAAGAGGAAAGAAGGAAGAAAGGAAAAAAAAAGACAGATAAATAGAACCCCTGTGTTATATAAATGCAGTCAAGTAAAACATATTCCCCAATTGGTCTCATCCAGAAAAGCATTTATTGGTCTGCATATTAGTCTATTGTTTCTTTGTCATGTGCCAAGTAGCATTCTTCTTTATTAGGCATTTAAAACATGGTTAATCATTTAGCTGGCCAGAGTTTTTAAGTCTTTCAAAATACACATATTTTTAAATAATATTGATGTTATAGTATAAACTACTCTTCAGGTCCTGCTCACATCACTTTGTATAAGCTCATACATGTCTTTCCATGTCTCTTTGAAATATTTTTTTTTTTTATTTCTTGTAATAATGTTCTAATGCATTCATGTACTGCAGTTTGTTTACTTGTTCCTCAATTGATATCTATCCTATTACAGTTCACAGCTTGTTATCACCACAAAAAGAATTGCTATAAATGTTTTGTATATATAGAACATTTTCTTGTCTTGGTGTATACTTGTTTGTTTTTAATATGTCTAGTTTATGTTGCTATTGTTTCATGTTCTGTTTATTGATTTGTTCCATTTTTTTCTTAAAGTGTCTCAAGAAACAATCTCTTTCCCCCCATCCCCAAGGACTGCTTTGGCTGCATCCCAAAATTTTTGGTATATAATCCCATTGTCATTATCTTTAATGAAATTATAATTTCTATAATTTGTTCTTTGACCAACCAATTCTTTACAATCAAGTTATTTATCCTCCAGTTGATTTTTAACACTTTTTTTCCAGTGATACTTCATTTAATATAATTTTATTGAATTGTGAGCCACAAAAAAAATGTGATTAATATTTTTCCTTTTTTTCATTTGATTGTGAGATTTTTATGCTTTATCACATGGTCAACTTTTTGTAAAGTTACCAGGTAGAGCTAAAATCTATATGGTTCTTTCTATTTCTATTTAAGAATCACCTAAGGTCTAATACACTTAACTTTTAAAAAACTCTGCTCAGGCCCTTAACTTCTTTCCTGTATAATTTTTTGGTTAGATTTATTTAAGGTTGAAAGGAGGCACATTGAGGTCTCCCACTATCATAGTTTTACTATTTTTTTCCTTCTAATCCATTTAACTTACATTTAAGTATTTAGATGCTCCACCATGAAATGCATATATTGTGACTATTGAAAATAATTCATTGTCTATGGTACCTTTCAGCAAAATGTAGCTTCTCTTTTTAAACTCTTTTAATTAAGTCTATTTTTGCTATTGTTTTGTCTGAAATCATAATTGCTACTCTTGCTTTTTTAACTTCATCTAAGACATAATAGATTTTACTCCCAACCCTTAGTTTAATTCTGTATGAGTCTATGTTTTAAATTTGTTTTTGTTAAGTAACATATTGTTTTGTTAAAAAAAAAATGGATAAAACATTAGCTTATTTGATTCAAAAGAAAAAAGCAGAAAACCAGATTTCAGTATCAAAAAAAAAATGGAGCACTCACAGCAAATAAAAAAAAGAAAATAAAAGATATTATTAGAAGCTATTTTGCCTTCCTCGGCCCCTTGGCAGTTGTGCAACCTCTCCGGCCGCACGCTGCCCCTGGTCCCGCCGCTATGCCCCGAAAAATCGAGGAAATAAAAGACTTCCTGCTGACAGCCAGGGGAAAAGATGCCAAATCTGTCAAGATCAAGAAAAACAAGGACAACGTGAAGTTTAAGGTTCGCTGCAGCAGATACCTGTACACACTGGTCATCACAGACAAAGAGAAGGCAGAGAAACTTAAACAGTCCCTTCCTCCTGGTTTGGCTGTGAAGGAGCTGAAGTGAAGGAATCATTCAGTGTTCCACCTGTATTAAAACCTAGGGGAAAAAAGGAAAAAAAAAAAAGAAGCTATTTTGCCCAACTATATACCAATAAAACTGACAACTTATGTGAACCAAATAAATATTTCCAAAAACATAAATGCCCAGATAAACAGAACAACAACAAAAAAAAGAATTTAAACAACCCAATCCCAGAAAATAATAATTTTCCAAGCCATGAATGAACTCCCAAGGGAGAAGGGGGAAAGACTAGTTAAATTTGTAAGTGAATTCTATCAAATATTGAAAGAACAATCAATTACAATATTGCATAGTTTACAAAAAATAGCAAAGGATAGAATCCTATTAAATTCCTTCTATGACACAAACACGGTCTTGATACCTAAACCAAGGAAAAGTCAAAACAAAAAAATAAAATTGTAAATGAATATTCTTGATGAATTTTGATCAAAAAATTTCAAATATTAGCAGAGGCCACTATTATACATATGTGTGTATGTGTGCATACATACATACATATATGTATATTGTCACCCCCCCAAAACAGATTTTGTTCTAAGAAAGAGACAAACGGATTAGAGCATGTCCATGTTAAAATCCAGCAGGAAAAGCTGAAAAAAGAAATTTCGTATGAAATAACTACTGAATATATAAAATACTTAGGAGTCTACTTACCATTTATACATAAAAACTATACCTTGACATGCATTGCATGAGCATTACAATCCATAACTAACCCCTCCCCTCCCCAAGGACACCATTCCAGAACTGACTTGATTTGAGATTTGGGGGTACAATGTTATATGCCCTTCAAAGAGTAGGTGTTCCCAAGGGGTGCCAATAAACTCTAATTGGTCAACACACTAGGAGGTGGGCTATATTAAAATGAAGTCTAAGTACATGATTTAGGTCACTTAATCCTGGTATAATACCTTTTCAACCAGGGCTGATATCCTCCTGCCATCCAGACCGAGGAAATACTTGACCCTCGGATCAGACCACTCTCAGCCTTGGGCTGTCTAGGCAGAAGAATCTGTCTCCACCCAAACCTGAGCAGATTAAATCAATTCAGGCCTGGGTAGGAGTTTGACCAGGATGAGAATCAATGCAATCTTATTATCAGTAATGTCTGGGAGGGGGAGGGGAGGTGAGAAGCTCTGAGAATCATTTTTCACAATATATACTATGAATAGATTGGATTTATTCTAAGAATGCAGAGTTGGTTTTCTATTAGGCAGACTTATTTAGCCACATTAATAACAAGAACAAAAATAATATGATTATATCACTAAATGCAGAAAAAGACTTTTGACAAAATACAAGACTCATTTCTGTCCTAAACACTGGAAAACATAGGCATAAATGAACCTTTCTTTAATATGATAAATAGTATGTATTTAAAACGAAGAGCCAGAATTAAATGTAGTGGGGATAAACTAGAATCGTTTCCAATAAGACTGGGGTGAAACAAAGATGTCCATTGTTACTATTTCCGTCTGACAAAGTCCTAGCAATGCTAGCAACAGCAATAAGATCCCCCCCCAAAAAAAATGAAACTGAAAGAAAAAGAATAGACAAAGAAGAAATCATCACTTTTTGCAGATGAAATGATGATGTACTTAAAGAATCTTATCAACTAAAAAAAAATTGAAACTGCAACAAAGTTGCAGGATATAAAATAAATCCACAGAAATCATTAGTATTTCCATGAGATATTAATAAAATATAGCAGGAAGAGCTAAAAAAAGAAATTTCATATGAAATAACTACTGAGTATATAAAATACTTAGACGTCTACTTACCAAGATAAACATAAAAACTATACAAAAACAAGAAAACATAGTTGACAGAAATAAAAAGACCCTCAATAATTGTAAAAATATTAACTGTTCATGGTTAGATCAAGACAATATAATTAAAGTGACAACACTATTCAGTGCCATATCAATCAACTAACAAACAATTTCTTTACAGAATTAGAAAAAAAAAATAATGAAATTCAAATGGAGTCACAAAACATCAAGAATCTCAAGGGAAATAATGAAAAAAGTAGGAATCAAGTAAGCCCAGCTGTACCAGATCCCAAACCATATCTAAAAGCAGAAATTCTCAAAATAATTTGCTACTGGTTAAAAAAAAATAGATTGACAAATGGAATAGATTTAGGATACAACATACAGAAGCATGTAAACCTAGTTACTTGGGGTACTGACTCACTATGTGATAAAAACTGTTGGGAAAAAAAACTGGATAGCAATCTGGCAGAAATTAGATTTAGGCTAACATTAACAGCTTATACCAAGATAAACTGTGAATTGATATATGACCTAGATATAAAGTCATCATTAAAAAATAAGAGAAATAAGGAAGAAATTGTCTCTCAGATCTGTAAATAAGGGAAGAGTTCATGAGAAAACAAAGGATAGAGAAGATCACAGAAGATAAGATGGATAATTTTTATTATATAAAATTTTGACAGTTTTACACAAATCCAATACAGCTAAGATTAGAAGGGAAACTGTTAATTGTAAAATACATATGTATTTCACACATATATATATATACACATATGTGTGTATATATATACACATATTTGGAGGAAATTTTGCTGATAAAAATCTTATTTTCAAGATATATAAGGAACCAATTCAAATGTATATAAAATAGAACGGATTCTCAATTGATAACTGTTCTAAGGATATGAAGTAGTTCTCAAGGGAAGAAACCTAGGCCATCCATGTTCATATGAAAAAGGGTCCAAATCATTAATAAAGAAAGAAATACAAATTAAAGCAATTTTGAGATTCTACCTCATGCCCATCAGATTGGCAAGATGGAAAAAAAAAAAGGAAATGACAAATGCTGAAGGAGCTGCATGAAAACAGGCACATTGAATGCACTATTAGTAGAGCTGTGAATTGGGCCAACTATTCTAGAAAGTGATTTGGAATTATGCAAAAAAGTTACTAACTGATGAATGACCTTTGACCCATTTATACAACTTCTAGACCTATACCTGAAAGAGACCAAAGAAAAAGTATTAGTTTAATTAAAAAAAAATTCCTTATATCATCTACATTTCTCACTGTAATTCTCCCCTTGTTTTCTACTGTAGAACCATACTTTAGATTAAGGAATAAAAAAAAGAGGAAGAAAAAATGTTCTGTTAAATTAACCAAACCATTGAAAAAAAAATCTTACATTATATACAGTTTTCCACACTCAGGATCTGTTATCTCTATAAAGAAGTATGGGAAGTATCTTCTCATGTCTCTTCTTAGGAGTCAAACTTGGTCACCATAATTTCAAAGATTTAATTTTGACTGCTTTGCTGTTATTGTTGTTCTTTCCATGTAAGTTATTATAGTCATTGTATACATTATTTTCCTTGTTCTGTTTATTCCACTTTGCATCATGTCATATAAGACATATAAAATATTTCTTTGTGTTCATCATATTCATCATTTCTGGCAGCATGAAAATATCATGTTATATAGCAATTTGTTTAAAAAATAGATACATACACATACCCACATATATATATATATATATATATATATATATATATATATATATATGCATGTGTGTGTGCATGTGTATGAATTTGTTTCAACATTCCTCAGGCAATTGGTATCAGCTTTATTCTCAGTTCTTTGATACCACAAAAAGTCCTGTTACGATTTTTTTTTTGTATACCAGAGCCTTTGTTTTTGACATTGACCTTCTTGTGATGTATACCTAGTAATGGAACCTCTGAGGCAAAATGTACTGAATTATTTGCATACTTCCAGATTACTATGATGAATGGTTGAACTAATTCATAATTCCACCTACAATACAATAGTGTATGTCTTTTCACAATCCCTACAGCATTGACATTCCATTTTTTGTCATCTTTGCCATTTTATCAGATGTAACTCAAAACCTCAGAGTTGTTTTGATTTGCATTTCTTTTATTATTGATTCAGAGCATGCTTCTATACTGCTATTAATCATTTTTAACTTCTTCTTTTGAGAAGTCAATGTGTTTTGATCACTTATTTATTGGGGGAATAGCTTTTGTTCTTATATATTTCTTATATATTACATATTTTGGATATCCAATCCTCATCAGAGATCTTTGATACAAAGATTTTCCTCAGTGGATCTTCCCTTACCCTAGTTGTGTGTATTTTGTTCATGCAAAAGCTTTTCAATAATTGGTGATACCATAAACAAACTGGGAGAGCAAGGAATAGTTTATCTGTCAGATCTATGGAGAAGAGAAGAATTTATGACCAAACAAGAGATAGAGAACCTTATGAAATGCAAAACAGATAATTTTGATTGCATTAAATTAAAGAGTTTTTGCACAAACAAAGCCAATACAACCAAGATTAAAAGGAAATCAGAAAGCTAGGAAATAATTTTTACAGCTAGTGTCTCTAATAAAGACCTCATTTCTAAAACATATAGAGAACTGAGTCAAATTTATATGAAAACAGGTCATTCCCCAGTTGATAAGAGGTCAAAGGATATGAACAGGCAGTTTTCAGATGAAGAAATTAAAGCTATCTATAGTTATATAAAAAAATGCTCTAAATCACTATTGCTTAGAGAAATGCAAATTAAAACAACTCTGAAGTACCACATCACACCCATCAGATTGGCTAATATGACAAAAAGGGAAAATGATAAATGTTGGAAGAGATATGAGAAAATTTGAACACTAATGCATTGTTGGCGGAGCTGTGAAATAATCCAACCATTCTGGAGAGCAATTTGGAACTGTTCCCAAAGAGCAACCAAGTTGGGCATACCCTTTGATTCAGCAATACCACTTCTAGAGCTGTATCCCAAAGAGATCATAAAAAGGGGGGAAAGGACCTACATACAAAAATGTTTATAGCAGCTCTTTTTGTGGTGGCAACAAATTAGAAATTGAGGGGATGCCCATCAATTGGGGAATGGCTGAACAAGTTGTGGTATATGAATGTAATGGAATACTATTGTGCAGTAAGAAATTATGAGCAAGCAGACTTCAGAAAAAACCTGGAAAGACTTACATGAACTGATGCTGAGTGAAGTGAGCAGAACCAGGAGAACATGGTACACATTAACAGCAACACTGTGCAATGACCAACCTTGATAGACTTAGCTCTTCTCAGCAATGCAATGATCTAATACAATTCCAGAAGTCTCATGATGGAAAATTCTATCCACATCCAGAGAAAGAATTGTGGAGTCTGAATGCAGATCGAAGCATACTATTTTCTCTCTTTTTTTCTTTTTCATTGTTTTTCTCTTTTGTTCTGATTCTTCTTTCACAACATGACTAATGTGGAAATATGTTTAATATGATTGTACATGTATAACCTATATCAGATTGCTTGCTGTCTTGAAGGGGAACGGAGAGAGGGAGAAGAACATTTGGAACTCAAAATCTTATAAAAGTGAATGTTGAAAACTATCTTTGCATATAATTGGAAAAAATAAAATACTATGAAATGGGAGAAAAAGCTTTTCAATTCTGTGTAATTGAAATAACCTATTTTACCTTTCATAATAACCTCTATTCTTTTTTTATTAAAAATTTACCCCTCTAACTATAACTGTAAAAGGTATATAATCTTTTCTAATTTTATGGCATATTCTTTAATATTTAAAGCACATATCCATTTTAAATTTGTTATAGTATGTTTTTCTAATAATTATAAATTATACTTAAGAAAAACCAATTGACACAAAAATTTCTGCATTCATGAAAAAAGGGAGGAATTCATATGAAACCACAAATCTCTATTATGAATATCATATTATGTGGTATAAAATATTAGTTTAAACCTAATTTCTGCCAGAATGCTTTTTTCAGTTTTCCCAGCAATTCTCAACAATTGAGGAGAATAAATTACCTATTTCTGAGAAAATTTATCTTTGCAGATTTATTGAACTCTGGGTTATTAAGTTAAATTATTTCCCATTTTATTTTTTGTATGTTCCATTGATCTGTTTAAAAAAAAAAGATTCAAGCAGTATCAAATGGTGTTGATGATTACTACCCTGTAATAAAGTTTGAGATGTAGAAGTGCTGTTCCTTTTTCAATCCTACATTTTTTTCCTGTTATTTCCTTTGATAATCTTTGATTCTTGATAATCTAAATCTCCGTGAATTATGCTATTGTTTTGTCTAGCTCTATAAAGTATCCCTTTGGTAGTTTGGTGTAGCATTAAATCTATAAGTTAATTTTGGCAGTATTGGCATGGTTCAGCTAGGACCACTGAATATTTCTCCCATTATTTAACTTATTCTTTATGTCTTTAAAGAACACTTCATAATTTTATCTATTCAGAAATTGAATCTGCTTTGGTCCATTGACTCCCACATATTTTATGCATTTTGTAGCCATTCTGAATAGTTCTCTTTCTATTATGAAGCAATAGGTTTTGGAACAGACATATGCATTTAATTGGTAATTATGGTAAAAATACATAGTTGTGAATGTAGCCCCTTATCTGCAAAGGAGCTGATAGTAAGGGTAGTTTATAAGTTTTGTTTATTTGTTTGTGTGTTTTCCCCCAGCAGGAAAAAAGGAAGCTGTGTGGGATGGGTAAAGCCAGAGAACTTTGGAGCTCTAAGAAGAGATGAGCCAGCCAATTGCAAGTAAAGGACCCCACCCTCAACAAAATAGAATCATGAGTGTTAGAGCCTTATCTGTCACCTTGTTTGATTAAATAGTGCTCTGCTGAGATAGAGTTTCCTCTTTCCCTGACTGTTGGGGCCTGAAGCTAGAATGTGGGGCCTGGCATCAAGAAGACTCATTTTCCTGAGTTCAAATATGGCCTCAGATGTTTACTAGCTATGAGATCCTGGGTAAGGCACTTAATCCTTTTTGCCTCAGTTTCCTCATCTGTAAAATGAGTCAGAGAAGGTAATGGCAAATCACTCCAGTATCTTTGCCAAGGAAACCCCAGTTGGTGTCATGAAGACTCAGACCCAACTAAACAACAATATGAATTTATTCTTTTTCTGCTTTCCCCCCCTCTCTTACCTTACTAAAATAGTTAGTCTTGCCCTTAAATATTTTTTGTTTGTTTGTTTTGTTTTTTGGTGAGGCATTGCATTGCATTCTGAGTGTTTACTAAAATGGATTTGAACCTTGCAATTGAGGAAGGACAAAAGGGAATCCAAAGACCCTTAGAGTTCAATTGCAAGCATATAATGAAGTCACTGAAGTTCCCATTCTCTCTCTGTGCCTCTGTGTCTCTGTCTCCCTGTGTCTCTCTCTGTCTCTGTCTCTCTCATCTGTCTGTCTCTCTGTCTCTCTGTCTCTATATCTCTCCTCTCTCATCTGTCTCCGTCTCTCTCTCTTATCTGTCTCTGTCTCTCTCTATCATCTGTCTCTCTCTGTCTCTGTGTCTCTCCTCTCTCTCTCTCATCTGTCTCTGTCTTTCTCATCTGTCTCTGTCTCTGTGTCTCTCCTCTCTCTCATCTGTCTCTGTCTCTGTCTCTCATCTGTCTCTGTCTCTCTGTCTCTCTCCTCTCTCTCACCTGTCTCTGTCTCTGTCTCTCTCTGTCTCTCTCATCTGTCTCTCTCTCTGTCTCTCTGTCTCTCTCTGTCTCTCTCTCATCTGTCTCTCTCTGTCTCTCTCTCATCTGTCTCTGTCTCTGTCTCTCTCTGTCTCTCTCTCTGTCTCTGTCTCTCCTCCCTTTACACTGTCTTGTTTGCTGAGCTCATCATTTCATGTCAGAACCACTATGGCAGCTTGCTGATTGGTCTCTTTGTCTCCCGGCTCCAATCCGTTCTCCACTTAGATGCCAAAGTGATCTTCCAAAAGCCCAGATGTGACCAGATTACTTCGCTACTCAGTAAACTCCAAATGGCTTCCATGATCAAATATAAAAGCCTATTTGACTTTGAAAGCACTTCACAACCTGGCCTTTTTCAACCTTTCCAGTCTTCTTAACACTTCCGTTCCCTCTGTTGTTATTCCCTGTGTAAGACACTCCATCTCCTATCTTTCCACTGAATGCCCTCGATATTTGGAATGCTTTCCTTGTTCATCTCCACCTCTTTGCCTGGCTTCACTCAATCCAGCTCAGATCCCATCTTCTATAAGAGGACTTTCCCAGAATCTTCCTGTATCATCCCTCCAGTCCCTTTCCTCTGAGATTACCCTCCATTAACACTGCACACTGCATATATCTCTCACATACATAGTTGTCTACCTGTTGTCTCCCTCCACTAGAATATGAGCTCTTTGAGGGCCTTGCTTTCCTTTGTATCCCAAGTAATTAGAACAGTGCCTGGCCCAGAGCTTAGTTAATTTCTGCTGATGATTTTGTGAATGAGGAATAGGTCCTGGCAAAGTTTTGATATTGTTTAGGATGAAGAGTAGGCAAAAGAATGTATGACATATCAAATGTGTACCTCTCCAGCTCTCAAATCATATGGTCACAGATTTATAGCTAGAAAGGACCTTAGAAATCATCTGCCCTGGTTCTCTCATTTTATAGGTGAGCACACTAATAGCCAAAGAGTTTGAAGAACTCACAGCCACAATGGTAGTAGAAATCAGAGCCAACAGTTGAATCTAGGTATTCTGACTTTAAAAAAAATCTAGCAGTCTTTTTCACTATGCCAAACTATTTGGATCTTTTCAGCTATTAAGTAAAAAGGAGGTTAGTATTTGCTTTTCTTTCCCTGTAATATTTTGAAATAAGTATATTTTTAAAACACCTTTGAGGTTGCTGTGCCCTCTGGAAGTGAGGAGAATGGGAGGGAGAAAAAATTAGTAGAAATTGGGAAAACAGTAAGTAAAGAGATGTTGGCAGCTGCAATCCAATAGACAGAACTATAGAGCCTAGATCTCAGACTTCCTGATGCCCCTGGGGAGCTGCAAGGAAACACAGGGGACACTGGGCAAGGCACCCTGCTTTCTAGACTCAGTCTTAGTGGTGGAACAAAAATGGATATTTATTAGTAGAATCAATATTTCAGTCTTTTCCTAAGTAGGTACCACGAGAAAGTTGAGAATGCTCTGGACTTGGAATCTGAAGATGTGAATTTGAACCCCAGCTCTTCCTCTTATTATCTGTGACCCTGGATAAGTTCTTCTCACCTCTAAGCCTATGATCCTATGAATGTAAACCAGTCAGAAAGGTGGGGACCCTTTTTGAGTCATCTCAGGCTTACCACCTCTGACCATAACTATGAGATAGGGTGTGTGTGGGGTGGGGGTGGAGGGGGCAGAGGGGGAGTGGAAATATACTTAAAACAAACTGGGAGTGACTCTGGATTCTTAACTCTGGGATGTTGTCCTCTCACTTAAGAGGTAATTTGTGTTCTTACTTGAATAAATGTTATCATTAGAGTCATATAATTGTTTCTGGGGGAAAGCTAAGGTATGCACACTTAGGATCCTATGAATCCAACATACTTAATCCATGCTCTCATGGTGCTCATAGGCTATTAAGAGGAATGCAACACATCTGCAAATAACCATAATAAAACTAATACACAATAGGTGCATTTAAGAGGTGAGAGTAAAGTGCTTTGTGAGGTCTGAAGGAGGATAGGTCATTATAGACTGGGAGATGGTGGTCAGGGAAAGCTTATTGGGGAGAGGGCATTGGAACTGAGCTTGAAAGAACAGGCAACAACTCATCAAAACAGAAGAATGAGAAAGTGGGACAAGGGCCATCCAAGCATAGAGAAGCGTGTGAACAAAGATTTAGAGGGAAAGAAATATGGTGCATAAGATTATAGGATTAAGATCTGAAAGGGATTTTACAAGTTATTAAATTCAACTACCATAGTTTACATGAGAGGAAACTGAGATGTACGTAGAGCATGCTGAGTAGCTCTATATGGCAGGGACACAGAGTAAGTGTAGGAGAAAGGAAGGAAGGAAGGAAGAAAGGAAATAAGAAAGGAATGAAGGAATCACAGAAGGAAGGAAGGAATCAAGGAAGAAAGGAAGGAACAAACCAACAAAGGGAGGTAGGGAGAGAGGAAGAAATAAGCAACTACATATCATGTGCCATGCATTGTGCTAAGCACTTCATAAATATTATCTCATTTGATCCTCATAACAACCTGAGGAAGTAGGTGCTACTATTATCCCTTCACAGCTTAGGAAGCTGAGGCTGATATAAGTTAAACAATTTGCTCAAGATGACACAGCAAGCTCTTGACTCTAAGCCCAGCCCTCTAGCTACTATGCTACCTAGCTCTGAAGTGATGTTACTGTTGTTGTTGTCATCGTCATCGTCATTGTTTTTTTTTTTTATTTTTAGTTTTCAACATTTACTTCCACAAGATTTTGAGTTCCAAATTTTCAACCCATCTCGCCCCTCCCCCCACCCCAAGATGGCATGCATTCTGAATACCCCTTTCCCTAGTCTGCTTTCCCTGTTATCTCTCCCCCCTTCCCCTTCTATTTTCCTGTAGGGCAGGATAGATTTCTGTACCCCATTTCCTGTATTTCTTATTTCCCAGTTGCATGTAAAAACATTTTTTTAAATGTGTTTTTAAAACTTTGGGTTCCAAATTTTCTCCCTTCCTCCCTCCCCACCCACCCTCATTGAAAAGGCAAGCTATACATGTGCAGTTATGCAAAACACTTTCATAGTAGACATGCTGTGAAAAACTAACTCTATTTCCCTTAATCCTATCCCACCCCCCAATTTATTCTATTCTTTCTTTTGACCCTGTCCCTCCTCAGAAGCATTTGCTTCTGATTACCCCCTTTCCCAATCTGCTCTCCTCTCTATCATCCACCTACTCCTGTCCCCTTCCACTCCTATTTTCCTGTAGGGTAAGACAGATTTCCATACCCAATTGAGTGTGTATGTTATTCCCTCCTTAAGGCAAATCCTATGAGCATAAGATTCGCTCATTCCCTCTCACCTTCCCCCGTTTCCCCTCCACTGTAAGAGCCTCTTCTTTTCTGTTTTTTTTTGTGAGATAATTTACCCCATTCTACCTTTCCCTTTCTCCTTCTCCTATTCTCTCACCCCTTAATTTTATTCTCCAGATATGATCCCTTCATCTTCAACTCACCCTGTGCCCTCTATCTATCTATTTATCCATCTATCTATCTATCTATCTATCTATCTATCTATCTATCTATCTATCTATACATACATATATATAATTTTTTCCCTCCAACTACCCTAATACTGACAAAGGTCTCATGAGTTACAAATATCATCTTTCCATGCAGGAATGTAAATAGTTCAACCTTAATAAGTCTCTTATGATTTCTTTTTCCTGTTTACCTCTTCATGTTCCACTTGAGTCTTGTATTGGAAAGTCAAATTTTCTATTCAGCTCTGGTCTTTTCAACAAGAATGCTTGGAAGTCCTCTATTTCACTGAATGACCATTTCTTCCCCTGAAGAATTATACTCAGTTTTGCAGGGTAGGTGATTCTTGGTTGTAATCCTATCTCCTTTGCCCTCCAGAATATTATATTCCATGCCCTGCGGTCGCTTAATGCAGAAGCTGCTAAATCTTGTGTTATCCTGATTGTGTTTCCACAATACTTGAATTGTTTCTTTCTGGCTGCTTGTAATATTTTCTCCTTGACCTGGGAGCTCTGGAATTTGGCTACAATATTCCTAGGAGTTTTCCTTTGGGGATCTCTTTCAGGAGGAGATTGGTAGATTGTTTCAATTTCTATTTTGCCCTCTAGTTCTAAAATAGCAGGGCAGTTTTCCTTGATCATTTCTTGAAAGATGATGTCTAGGCTCTTTTTTTGATCATGGCCTTCAGATAGTCCCATAATTTTTAAATTCTCTCTCCTGGATCTATTTTCCAGGTCAGTTGTTTTTCCAATGAGATATTTTTTTTGGGTCTCCTTTAGCAAGTTGTTAACTTGCTTTTCATGATTTTCTTGCAACACTCTCATTTCTCTTCCCAGTTTTTCCTCTATTTCTCTTACTTGCTTCTCAAAATCCCTTTTGAGCTCTTCCAAGGCCTGGGACCAATTCATATTTTTTTTGGATGCAGGAGCTTTAACTTTGTTTTCTTCTTCTGGTTTCATGTTTTGATCTTCTTTGTCACCAAAGTAAGATAATATAGTCTGACTCTTTTTGCACTGCTTGCTTGTGATCCCAACCAATTACTTGAGTTTTAAACTCTTTGTTAAGGTAAGAGTCTGTTTCCAACGTGGAGAATGTACTGTCCCAAACTTTGGGGGTTGGTACAGCTGTTTTCAGAGATACTTCTAGGGACCTGAAAAGTGTCAGTTCTTCAAAGGTGCTATGATAAGGGGTGAGGTGTTTCCTCTCCACTGCCACAACAAGCTCTGCCAGTGCTCTTCCTTGCCCCAGGCCTGCCCCTCAGAACTGTGACTCAGATCCAAGCACAGGCAAAGCAAGAGATTTATGCCTCAGCCCTGGCAAAGAGATCCTTGCAATCCCCCTCTGATCAGTCACTTGATTCCCCCTCAGTCTGTGGGCCAGAAGCTCAGGAAAAAGCCGCTGCCCCAAGGGCATGCTCTGGACTTGTGGCTGAGACCTAGCTTCTTCTCTTATCACAGTCACAGACTTTTCCCACTGACCTTCTAAGTTGTCTTTGGCATTCATGGGTTGAGAAGTCTGGAAACCACCATGGCTGCCCGCGTTTCAGTCCTCTGAGGCTTGTTCCAGGGTCTCTGAGGCCTGCTCCAGGGTCACTGTGGCCTGCGCGCCCACGCTTAACTGTGCTCCTCTTCCAGCCCGTCGCTATATACCTTTCTGATCAGGCATCCAGGGTGTCTTGGGCTGGAAATTTGTTTTACTCTGTTTTTTTGTGGGTTCTGCTGCTTTAGAATTTGTTTAGAGCCATTTTTTATAGGTCTTTGGAAGGGTTTGCGGGAGAGCTCTAGCAAATCACTGCTTTCCCTCTGCCATCTTGGCTCCGCCCCCTGCAATAATCCATCTTCATTGTTGTATAGGGGAAAAGGGGGATAACAAAGAATTATTTCCCTCATTTAAAAGATGAGAATGCTGAGTTCCAGGGATCCAAAGTCACACAGGTAGTATGAGGTGAAATTGGAACCCAACCTCCTATGACTCCAAATACTTTTCTCTGGACCACATAGTTTCCCAAAATCCCTCATACTATCCTCAAGATAGAATGTGAGTTGGGTAGAACTGTGGTTGTACAGCTGTACAAAAAAGATCAGTGAATAATTTACTTATGTCAATATGGAATTAGTCTCAAGTACAGTTCCACAAGGCCTTAGGCCCTGATCTGATAATTTTTTTTTTTTTTTTATCAAAGACTAGGATAAAAGTATACATGGAATTCACACCAACTGAAGAGTGATGAAAAGTCATATAGTAGGAACAGGGAGATTGAAGCATTTGTATGTAATGGTACTTTACACACAAGAAATGGCAGAAAAATTATCTGTGAAAGTTACAATCAGAAAAGGAGACAGAGCACTCAAATAGGAAGCCAAGAAAAACAAATTAACAGCCTGGTACATTGGCACCAATAATGTATATAAAACTAATGTATATGGAGGAAGGTCCCAGCTCAATGGGTGGATCCTCAGTGGAGGATTGTTATACCCATTCACAGGTCTACCAACAGTATGTCAATATGCCTGTTGTTCTATAGTGCCACCAACATTTATCCCCTTCCTTTTTTTTTTTAATCTTTGCTACTCTGATAAGTTTGATTTGGGAATCTCAGAGTTGCCTTAATTTGAATTTCTCTAATTAGTACTGATTTGGAGCATTTTTCTTAATATGGCTATAAGTAGACTGGACTTTCCCCCTTGAGAACATTGTGCTAATATCTTTTTCTTAACCATTTATTAATTGGGGAATGGCTCTCTTTCTTTCAAATTTAATCAGTTTCTTATATCCTTGTATAATTATATATTATACATTTAATAATATAAATTTAATATATTAACATTTAACATATTTAATAATAAATTTAATCAGTTTCTTATATTCTTATATATATATAGTATTAAACCCTTTTCAGGGAAACTTTCTACAAATATTTCTCCAGTTAATTGTTTCTTTTTTAATCTTAGCTTGATTAGATTTGAGCAACAACAAAACTTTTAAATTTTATCAATCAAAATTATCATTTTATCTTCTGTGAACCACACTTCAAGTCTATGCACTATGAAATACAGCCCTTGGACTTTAAAAGAACAGAGAAACATATTGGAATTCCTGTGGAATATCACCAGCTGCCTTTCTTTGTATCCCTAGTGCTTAGCACAATGTCTATCACAGAATAAGAGCTTAATAAATGCTTGTTGACTCATTGGGGAAAAAAAATCTTCATTGGAAGATTTATAAAAGTATGAATATGGATAGAATTATACAATATGAGAAGGCATAGACACAATTTACCCTTTGGGAAAGATTATTCAAAATAATATTAATTTCATCCACTGAAATATGAAGAGAAACTTCCTGATTAATTAGTAGCTCCAAAAATGTGGAATGGCCTGCCTCTATCAATTGTGCTTTTATACCACTGGATATTTTCAAATGGAAGCTGAATGACCATTTTTAAAAAGTAAATTTCTATTGACCTCTTTTGCTTTTTACATCACCTACAATTTTCAATACATATCCACCTGCTATGCCTCCCACAGAGCAGTGTCTCATTGGGATTGGTGCTTGACTTGTTATTTCAACTGTGTAGAGAACCCCATAGGAACCACTTCCACCAAAGCAGGTCCCCATCTTCTTTGCAACTTATAGTCTTCAGTAGTTAGTGAGAGCACTGGTAGGTATATGACTTTTTCAGTGTCACATAGCCCATAAGGGTCAGAGGCTGGATCGGACCCAGGTCTTCCTAGCTCTGTGGAGAACTACAAATATACTGCTCCACACTGACTCTCCCATAATGCCTTTGTAATAATCTCTTAATAACAAAAATTAAAAGGAAGGAGAAAAATAGTTCAGGAAAATTAGCCAACATCCAAAAAGTCTGACAATAATTATATGCCGTATTTCAAACCCACAGCTCCTAATAGATACATAATAGGAAGAGGTATATTTTCGTATTTTTCTTTTTCTTTCTTTCTTTCTTTCTTTCTTTCTTTCTTTCTTTCTTTCTTTCCTTCCTTCCTTCCTTCCTTCCTTCCTTCCTTCCTTCTTTCTTTCTTTCTTTCTTTTTTGGTGCCAAGCTTGGATATTATAATTTCAAAACATTTAGCTTCAATTGTTTTTATTGTTGCTTTATTTGGTTTTCCATTTCCATTGTTGTAGTCACTGTGTATATTGTTTCTGTGGCTTTGCCTACCTTACATTACATTAATTCATATAAATCTTTCCACGTTTCTCTTTACTCACCATGTGCATAGTTCCACATAGCACAGTGACTATTTCATTACATTATATTCACATATGGCCTTTTTTTTAAACATTTCCCAGTCCAGTAGGTATTTTCTTTGTTTCTAATTCTTTGTTACCATAAAAAAAAAGTGCTGTTAAAATATCATGATAAATAGAAGGTTTTTCTTTTTTGTCATTGTCATTCATTGACCTTTTTGGGATATATTCCTAGCAATAGAATTTCTGGGTCAAAGGGTGTGCACATTTTGGTCACTCTCTGGATAATTCAAATTTCTTTCCAGAATTCACAACTCCACCAGCAGTATATTACAGTGTCTCTCTTTCCACTCCAACCTAACTATTTCTGTCTTTTTTTTTCTTTTTGCCAAGTTACTGGCTGTGAGGTAAAAACTCAAGACTGTTTTGATTTGCATTTCTCTTATTATTAGAGATTTGAAACATTCTTTCATGTTCCTGTTAGTAGTTTGCAGTTCTTTTGGGAACTATTCGTTCATCTTATTTGACTACTACTCTGTTGGGGAATAGCTTTTGGATGACCATTTGTAAGGGGAATTATAGAAGAGATTTCTGTCTAAGTACAGTTTGGATGGGATCACTTCTAGGGTCCCTTCCAATTCTGACATCCTATGACTCTCTGATAACAGTGACTGATCTTGATTTCTGGAATTCACAATAAAAATTCCAGAAAACCCAGAGGTTTCTAGGGATCATATGTGAATTTCAGGATGATAGAATTGTCTGTCTTCCAGAAAAAAATCCCAGCCCTCATGACTCTTTAATGAAACAGCAGGCAGGAAGGCTAGTGAGCTGGCCTTGACTTTGTTCTTATCTCCCCATGTTGTTTGTGTTCTCTCTCCCTCTTTGGAGAATCTCCTTCCCCCTCAATCCATCTGTAGAATTTCAGTCCTGAATCTCTTTTTGGCTTAGCCAGATTCCTCCTGTGTAAACATGTGACTGCCTCTTCTTTGCCCCACTAATCACAGCAGGGCCTCAGGAGGCCTACCACATCAGAAGCTGAAATGAAAGAGATAAAAGTACAATGATGTTGGTTTTAACAGAGAAATGATAGAAGATTTCCTGCATTAGAATCCCAGAATCTTCTGATTGAAGGAACTTAGAGAAAGAGACTATCTCTAGTCCAATAACCCTCATCTACATATGGGGATAGCAATGACCAGAGAAGGGAAGTTATTTGCCCGAAGTCACACAGCTAAGGTCAGGGTAGGGACTACAAACCAAGCCTTTAGAGTCAGTTTTGGTACAGTGTCAAGAAAATTGGATTTGGTATCAGACAATCTGGGTTTCAGTTCCACCTCTGTCACTTACTAAATGTGTGTCCTGGGCCAGCACAATTACCCTTTCCAGGTTTCAGAGTTCCTGCAGTCTCATTTTACTGAAGAAGAAAATAAAGCATCCCCACCTTCAAGTACTAAGCTATGATTTGATCACCTTTAAACTCCTTTCTGTCCCTCCCAGCTCTAAATCTACCTTAGGATCCTGTGAATCCTGAGTCTAGACCCTTTCCTCCACACTGTGATACTAATCAGTCATCCTCATTGGTTTTTGTATAACCAGTGGAATTGTAAGTAGTAATAACAGCATTTATATTATGTTAAGGCTTGCAAAGTGCTTTATACATCTTAATTTATTTGATGCTGACAACAACCTTATGAGTGCTATTATCATTCCCATTGGATAGATGAGGAAACTGAGGCACAGCAAGGTAAATATCTGAGGCAGGACTTGGACTCCCCTTTTCCTAACTCCAAGTCTCGTGCCCTGCCCTCTGCGCCACCTAGTTGTCCCTGTACTTTTCGCCTGTCATCTTTTGAGACTAATTCGACTAGTATATTTATAGTCAGAACCACAACTGGAGTAAAGAAATAAAGATTTTTCTCCAGGGATTTGAAATTTAGAAGGTACTGACAGCATTTACAATTCTTTCGCTGTTAGAAATAATTATACTTAGCAACTATATTTTTGTTTGTTTGTTTGTTTTACAAGAGTTGTAATTTTATTGGTGTAGGGGATTTCCCATAAGAAAAGTTCCTCTACCAATTTAGTTCAGCACTTGCTCCACCTCTTACAGTCTTGGAGTTTCCTGAGGGGGGAATTAATTAATCTAGTGTCATATAGATAATATCTATCAGGGATGGGATTTGAACCCAGGTCACCCTGATTCAGGGCAGCTAGGTGGAGCAGTGGATAGAGGACCAGGCCTGGAGTCAGGAAGACATCTCCCTGAGTTCAAATCCGACCTCAGATACTTACTAGCTGTGTGACCCTGGGCAAGTCACTTAACCTTGTTTGCCTCAGTTTCCTCATCTGTAAAATGAGATGGAAAAGGAAATGGCAAACTACTCTAGTATCTTTGTGAAGAAAACCCCGAATAGGGTCATGAAGAGTCAGACGTGACTGAAAAGTAACTACACAACAATTTCCTAATTCAGAGTCTGGCTTTCTTGCCACTATGCAGCAATGCCTCACTCACTAGGTGGCACCAATAACAAATAAAAATAAGAAGTAACCCCAAGCGTGTTGTCCCTTGGGTAGCTCCATCCCAGATGAGCTTCACCTTGGCCTGGCCTGATCTGGTCCTCAGTTTCCCTGCTCTATGATGACCTTCCCAGAACAGCCTCCCAGGGTCTTTGGGTCACTCAACCCAGGCACAACATTTCTAATTGTGTCATCAGGAAAACAACCTGGCATAGCAGAGAAAACACTGGCCCTAGAGTCAGATGACCAGGGTTATGTGACACTTCTGACAGCTACAACCTGTGTGACTTTGGCAAATCAGTTATCTTCCCTGGGTCTCAGTTTCCATTTCTATTAAAAGATGGGTTTGGACTAGTTGGCTTGTGAGTTATCTTCTAGCTCTACATCTGTGATCCCCTGTCATGAAGGACAGTGTTTGTGGAGTTTTCTGAAATGTAGTCAGATACTATTTCTCAAGTTTATTGCCCTTCTCGATTTCATCTGGCAAACCAGAGGGTCAAATGGTAACCATATAGTAACTGAGCTACGTGGCTCCAATGGTAGTATCCTGAGTATACCACGAGATGAGGAGCCATAGCTCCTTAGGGGTCATCCAGTCAAGGATGTTTCGATGATGAGTCTTAGATTCCGACTGCTGGCTCTCAGCTTCATACCCAACAGGATTCTGGAAAGGTCTCTTGAATTTGTCTTTCTTTATTCACCTCCCTTACCTCCATCATTCCAGAGATCCTTATGACTTTTGGCAGAGTAGTTGAATCCAAATTTTTCTGGGCATACAGTTGCATAGAAAACTCAAAATTCCATGAGATGGGACTGATAATTGTTCCTTTGGAAAAAGTAATAGCAGCTGTCAGCACAAGTCACAAAATCCACTTTTTTTTAGAAATAATATATTGACGCTATAACTATGCCCACTTTATAGATGAAGAAGTTGAGTCTGAGAGAGGTTCAGTGACTTGCCCAGCGTGACACAGTTAAAAAGTATCTACAGCAGAATTTGAACTCAGGTTTTCCTGAGTATAACCTGAGGACATTGTGCCACCTGGGGGTGGGAGTGTTCTGCACCATTAGGTGGGGGCAGCTTGGGTAACTGTTGGCATTGTACTTAGAGAAGGTACAAGGAAATTCAAGGACCAAGTGAAATATATTGGGAGCGATTGCAAGGCCATACCAGCACTATATGGAGGTGGTAGTAATTGGGATGTTTTTGGAGGAAGAGTAATGTTCACTATTTGCCCATGGATGTGTAGGTTGACCACCTTTAGTATATTTGGGACTTTCTAGACTAAGTCATCTTTCCTTGGTCACCAATTCCCTATTTATGTTGTTTCTTCTTATTAGAATGTAAGTTCCTTGAGGGTCAAAACTATCTTATTTTTATATTTGGAGTCCTGATGCTTAGTGTGATGCCTCACACATAGTAAGCATCTGGAAAATGTTTTTTATTCATTTATACAGGTAAGCTTCTGAGATTTGGAAAGGATACAACAGCATTGCCTGAATTTCCTGAGGAAAATGTCACTGATAAAGGTGTACCTCTGTTTCTGTTCCCCAAGGTGCTAAATTGGCATGGAGTCAGTCAGGGACAATTATCTGCGTCTATACTTCATTTCTATGGGAAATTTGGGTCCCTGAATTGTGGTTCTGACTTTTAACTGGTGCAAGCTGGGAAACAAGGCAGGGAAGTAGGAGTATGATTCCCTTGTCATATTCTCTTATATAAAAAAGTAATGAAAATTTCTTTCTTCCTCCATTCCTTTTCTTATGGTCAAAAAAGGTCTTTATAGAGTCATGGGCTTAGAATTGAAAAGTACCTTTTTAGTCCAACAATCTCATTGAAGGATCAGGAGTGTTAATTGACACAATTTGGTTTGGTCATTTGAGGCATTTTTCAATTCCAGTCTTTCTAGTGTCCTAAGGAAAATTTGGATCCAGAGAAAGAAAATTTTACCCAAAATTATACAGGTAGTAAGGGGCATAAGGCAGTAATTCCCAACCTGTGAAACACACAATTTTATAGGAGTTCTCAGATCTGTAAAGCAGCAAAAATACCTCATATAGATTGAATACTTAGTATTTCTCACACATATATGCCCTACCACTTTTCAAATATTAGATGTTGTTAGAATTCATAAAATACAAATTCATCTAAAAGCATTACTAAGATTATCTTACTACTCTGAGATAATTTTCCATTTACACTATATATATGTTTTGTGTACAGTTGTTTGCTTGTTCTCTCTCCATTAGAATATGAGCTCCTTGAATGTTTTTGCCTCTCTTTGTATCCCTAGCACTTAGTATAGTGCCTGACACATGGTAGGTACTTGAATGCTTATTGACTGAATATGATATATACTTCTCTCCATTATATCTCAGTATGTTCACATGCTTCCCTTCTTTTAAGATCCAAATTAAGAGCTACTTTCACCACAAAGTCTTTCCTGATATCTTGAGGAGAAAAAGAACTCTGGGGATCTTCAATTTGCTCAGAGCATTTTGTTGGACTCTCTCTTTCACACCTGTAATGTTCTTACACATTGTTATTTGTTCCTCAATTTAATAACCAGGCTTTAAGGACCTAATCTGTGAAAGAGACTGCATTAGACAGTAGTGATACAATTTTTTTTTAATTGTATGGTCTTTGTCCTCAAGGACTTTACAATGTAGTATGAAGGATAGACCTACTAAATTAAATATAGTGCAATAGAGCAAAGGGGAAAGCTAGGCAAAGTGCTCTAGGAAAGTCTGAGATGGGAATAAATGCTTTTAATTTGGGAGACCAGAAAGAGCTTCACAGAAGAAACGGCATCTGAGAGCTGTTTTGAAGAAAGGAATTTTATCAGGCAGAGAAGAAGAGGGAGTCCTTTCTAGACATGGAAGACTATCTGGGTAAATTTGCAGGGTAAGAGACAGTATGATGAGATCAGGGAATAGTTAGTGATTTAATTTGGTTGGAATATAAAGTATATGAAGGGGAAGAGTTTGAAGACTAAAGTGGTAGGTTGGAATGACTGTAGAGACCCTTAACTATTAGGCAAGGAATTTCTATCTTATCTTATAAGTAATAGAGACCCTCGGAACTTTTTTGAGGAAGGGGATATGGGATAGACCTGTGTTTCTGTTTTGTCTTCCATGTTAGATTGAAAATTCCTTGTAGGTAGGGATCATAGAGATCATGGGATTGAGATCAGGAAGGAAACTCAGACATCATCCAGGCCAACATCCTTTTTAATCAATTAATAAGCATTGATTTTTAATATTTTTATTTTTCATCAATTATTTCCCAATTACATGTAAAATTTTTAAACATTCTTTTTTTAACATTTTTAATTCCAATTTTTTTCCCTCTCCTTCTCATCCTCCTTCCTTGAGAATGCAAGCAATTTGATATTGATTTACAGGTAAAACATATTTCTATAGTGACCATGTCAAAAAAGAAAATACAGACAAAAGATAGAGAAGGTAAAAAAAAAAGCTTCAATCTGCATTGAGAGTTCATCAATTTCCTCTCTGAATGTGAATAGTATTTTCCATCATGGTTCCTTTGGAATTGTCATGGATCATTGTCTTGATCTGAGTAGCTAAGTCATTAACAATTGATTATTGTACAATATTCCTGTTACTGTGTACAATGTTCACACTTCACTTTGCATGAGTTCATATATGTCTTCCAAGGTTTTTTTTTGAAACCATTCTGCTCATCATTTCTTTTAGCACAATAGTATTCTATCACAGTCATATACCACAACTTGCTCAGCCATTCCACAATTGATGGACATTTTATTCATTTCTAATTCTTTGCACCAAAAAGAGCTGCCATAAATATTTTTATATAAATAAGTCTTTTTCCCTTTTCTTTGATCTCACTGGGATACAAACTCAGCAGTAGTATTGATGGATTAAAAGGTATACACAGTTTTGTAGTCTTTTGGGGTATAGTTCTAAATTGTTTTCCAGAATAGTGGGACTAGTTCACAACTCCACCAACAGTGTATTAGTGTCTCAATTTTTTCACATCCCCTCCAGCATTTGTCATTTTCCCTTTCTGTCATGTTAGCTAATCTGATAAGTGTGAGATGGTACTTCACAACTGTTTTAATTTTCATTTCTCTAATCAGTAGTGATTTAGAGCATTTTATCATTTGACTATTTGATTTGATTTCTTCTGAAAATTGCTTGCTCATTTCCTTTGACTATTTGTCAACTGGAGAATGGCTCCTATTTTTATAAATTTGACTCAGTTCCCTATATATTTGAGAAATGAGACTTTTATCAGAGAAACCTGCTGTAAATTTTTCCCTAGTTTCCTGTTTTTCTTCTAATTTTGACTGTATTAGTTTTGTTTGTGCAAAAGTTTTTTATTTTCATATAATGAAAATTATCCATTTTACTTCCCAAGAGCCTCTCTATGTCTTGTTTTGTCATAAACTTTTTCCTTATCCATAGATCTGAGAGGTACATTTCTCCATGCTCTCCTAATTTACTTATGATATCACCTTTTATGTCTAAATCATTTATCCATTTTGACTTTATTTTGATATACAGTGTGAGATGTTGGCCTAGACTATTTTCTGCCAAATTGCTTTCCAGTTTTCCCAACAATTTTTTGTCACATGGTGAGTTCTTCTCCCAAAAGCTTGGATCTTTGGATTTATCGAACACTAGATTACTTTGGTCATTTACTACAGTCTATTGTGTACCTAATCTACAGTATTCCACAGATCTACCACTTTATTTCTTTGCCAGTACCAGATTGCTTTGATGATTACTGCTTTGTAATGTAGTTGAAGATCTCATACTGCGAGGCTGCTTTCCTTCACATTTTTTTTCATTAATTCCCTTGATATTATATTTTTCATTTTTTAGTCTTCCAGATGAATTTTGTTATTAATTTTCTAGCTCTATAAAATAACTCTTTGGTAGTTTAATGGGTACAACACTGAATAAGTAAATTAACTTAGACGGAATTGTAATTTTTATCATATTAGCTTGATCTATTCTTGAGCAATTAATATTTCTCCTATTGTTTAGATCTGTCTTTACTTGTATGACAAGTGTTTCAAAATTGTGTTCATATATTCCCTGGCAAGCAGACTTCCAAGTATTTTATATAGTCTGCAGTGGTTTTAAATGGTATTTCTCTTTCTAGCTCTTCCATTGTTGGTAGTATATAGAAATGCTGATGATTTGTGTGGATTTATTTTATGTCCTGCAACTTTGCTGAAGTTGTTAATTGTTTCACCTAGTTTATTAGTTGATTCTCTTGTATCCTGTAAGTTATGTCATCATATTATCTGCAAAGAGCAATAGTCTTCTTTCCTCGTTGCCTATTTTTATTTTTTCAATTTCTTTTTCTTGTCTTATTGCTACAGGTTGCATTTCTAGTACAATATTGAATAATAGTGGTGACAACGGATATTTTTGCCTCACCCCTGATCTTATTGGGAAGGCTTCCAGTTTATCCCAATTACAGACACTGCTTATTCGTGTTTTTAGATAGATACTACTTATCATTTTAAGAAAGATTCCATTGATTCCTATGCTTTCTAGTGTTTTCAATAGGAATGGGTGTTGTGTTTTGTCAAAAACTTTTCTACATGTTTTGATACAATCATATGATTTTTGTTGTTTTTGTTATTGATCTGGTCAGTTACGCTGATCTTTTTCCTAATATTCAATAAGCATTTATTAAACACTCACCATATACCAGACACTATTCTAAATAATGAGGACATAAAGAAAAAGCAAAAGCAGTTCCTGGCCTCTGGAAGCTTATATTCTAATGGGAGAACTAATATGTCTATAACTACCTATACAGAAGATGTTTGCAGAGTAGGTTTTACATAGAATGAAAATAAAGTAGTTAAGAGACTTGTTCAAGGTTATGTTGGTAACTAAATAGCTAAATCAGGATTCTAATCTAGGTCTTCTGACTCCAACTCCAATATTCTTTTCACTATACCATGACACATTCAAGATCTTTGTCTTATTTCATCTTTGTATCCCTAATTCTAAGTGCCCAATCTTGTACATTGTGGATGCTTAATAAATTATGAATTGAACTGAATACCACTTCTGGCTTCTCTACAACACCTACATAACCTCTCCTTACCAGCCTTCTTTCCCCATCTTTCAGATTGCCCTCACATTAAGAAAATGCCCTGGAATGACAAAGAAACAGACATCTGGATGGACAGATTCCATGGCATATGCATTCCCCAGGATAGCAGGCCCTCTTTGGATGACAAAGTGGAAGGGACAGTCTTTCATTCTCAGGCTTATCAGACCATGGTGGAATAATGCATGAACTGGTACCTGGAATTGGACCAACTGAATTCAGGAGATGTGGGAACATTTTTCTTCCAAAACCATCCTACTTCCCTTGTACTGTTGGTTTGAAATGAGAAAAGTACAGAGGTTTATGAACCCCCCTCCCAGTTTTTTTTTTTATTTAAAGTTAGGGACTTTGAAGTGGCATGGAAGAGGGTTTTTTCCTTAGTTCAATGTGAGTTCTGGGTGTGTTCACATATTGATTTAGCTTTACCCCAGCCAGGTCAGCCTTCTCTAACACTTCGAGGTTAACATAAAGATGGCAAAGCATTTAAAATCAGCAAGTTAAACAAGCTCTCAGATTCCCATGTAAACTGCATTTAAGACTGGAAAATTTCTGTTACCTATTCTTTGGGTGGTACAAACCCCCCACATTCCTGCAGTGCTGCTTTTTGAGCCCAAGTCAAACAAGGAGATTGTCCTTTTAATGTCTTAAAGGCTCTATTTTCGTGTAATGCCAAATGCAATATTTTTTTGAAAACTATACCAGAAGTTTCCCAGCTGAGAAAACAGGCTGGTGAAAAATGGTTTCAAAAAACGAAATAAACCATGCAAAAGCTGTTCAGGGTGTGTGTATGAAATGAACATCTGGATCTGGGTTGTTAAATTACCTCCCCCCCCCCCACTTCTTTTTCTCACAGCTGTTTGAAAGAGTCCTGAGGGCAAGGAGACAGGTCAATGGACTTAGCTGCATCTTTCCCCACCCCACTCCCCACCCCCATCCCTTTTGCATTTACTCAAGGAATCCAGCCCACATATGTGTTTAATATGTGGGCACAAATATGAGAAGAAGAAGAAAAAAAAATTATCTCCATTCCTGTTGATTCTCTGCAGCAACACCAAAGGAAAATAAACTCCGGATTTCCAAATTTCTCAAACAAAACTTATGGTTCTAATAAAATATTGCTTTAAACTTGATTTTTTTTTATCAGGAACTGAACTGATCTTGTATTTCTCTTCATTTATTTTAAAGAAAGTTATTATCTTACACTTTCTCCAAAGGGCAGAGAGGCCTTGACTTGGTGCCCTACAGCCTCCAGCAGCCCTCAAGAAGGGCCCATAGCTGTAAAGTGAAGTTCTGTCAGATTGCTGGCCACATTACATCCAAAGAGGACATCCAGTTGAGCTGTTGGCAAGTGGCCCCTGGGATTCATTTCTCCTGAGATAAGTAATGGCCTCAACAAACACTATAAACTGCCCTCAGCTGGAAACCTGGCCGTACAAGGAACAACTGAAGCAATTTGTAATGAAAAGAATTTCAAATGACTTTGGAGGAAGAGAACATAGGTTGAGATCCAGACTCTGGCATCATTATTAATGTGTCCTTGGATAAGTCGGGCCTCAGTTTCCTCCCTTGTAGAATAAGGTTGTGGGACTAGATGATAACAATAATAGCTACTATTTCTATAGCACTTCAAGGCTGGTAAAGCACTTTAAAGCTCTCATTTCATTTGGTCTTTATCACCCTGTGAGATAGGTGAGAAAGGTGGAGTTAAGAAAGGAATTAAGTGACTCGTACAGGGTCATATATCTAGTGATTGTCTGATGCAATATTTTAATCCAGATTTCCCTGACTCCAGACCTTGAAGGTCCTTTTGAGCTCTGGGTCTGTGATCTTATGAGCCCATGAAAATGGCTGTTTAATCTGGAGAAGAAAATGCACAGGGCAACATGATTGTTATGTCCAGATGTCTGTATTGTTGAAAAGGTGGAAGAAGGACATGATAGACTTTCCCAAAATGGCTCAAGCCAGCCTTGTCTAGGTCATGGGATTCTCTAGGGTCTGGGCTATAGGGCATGGGAGCTTATTTAGCCTAGGTAGGTTTGAGGGAGGGCAACCTGGTAATTCTTATATCAGGAGGTGCTGGGGAGGTTCAAAGGGCAAAACTTAAGCCAATGAATGGAAGTTAGAAGGAAGAATATTTTGATTCAATATATGAGAAGGGCAGTGGATACAGTTCTGGCCCTTGGGTCAAGAGGACCTGAGTTCAAATCTGCCCTCACACACTTACTAACTGTGTGACCCTGGGCAAGTCACTTAACCCTGTTTGCCTCAGTTTCCTCATCTGTAAAATGAGCTGGAGAAGGAAATGGCAAACCGCTCCAGTATCTTTGCCAAGAAAGCCCAAATAGGGGCACAAAGAGTTAAACACAACTGAAATGACTCAGCAACAACAACAGAAGACTGAGAGGTGGATGGATAGAGGACCATCCTTGAAGTCTGTAAGACCTGGTTTCAGGTTCTGTCACTGATGCACATTAGCTGTATGTCTATAGACAAATCACTGAAACTTCCTGTACTTCAAGCAAGTCTCTGAGACTGAGTTGCCAGCCTGTATCAATAGAAGTATTTTCTATTAGGAGTGTCACCGAAGTTTGAAGTATGCAACAATGGAATAGGTGCCTTTGTGTATAATAAGCTTCCAACCAATGAAAGTGTTCAAACAAGGGCTAAATCATCATCTGTCAGGAATTTTCAGTTCTATTCAGTTGTAATTTATTAGCAGATATTGCACAGATGATTCCTGGGTGTGGTAGGGGCTTAAGTATAGAATCTTAACCCAGAAGTTAGAAGGTACTTCAAAGGTCATTTAGTCTAGTGCTTCTTAAACTGGGGGTTGCGACCCCATATTTAAGAAGCCCAGAAGGGGTCAGGAGTGGAAAAAGTTTAAGAAGCCCTGAGGTTCAACCCCTTCATTTTGTAGAGGAGGAATCTGAGGGTGACTTGTCCAAGGTCACTCATAAGTAATGGATGGCAGAACTGGGACATGACCCCATCTTCTCTGACTTCAGATCCCGGGCCCCTTCCCAGGTCTATGGTACCTTTCAAGCTGAAGTTCTTTCCAGTTCAGATTCTATGATTCTCTGGCAGTATGTATGCCTGCCCACTGGGTTAGACAGAGGCATTGACTATCTACCCAGAGGCCAAATTTTCTTAGTGAAGCCCTTTCAATGCTCAGCACAAGTGAAAGCTGTTGGACATGGGCCATGTTGGATAAGGGGCATGGCAGGAAGGGGCTCCTGATAGGAATCTGGAGTCCTGCACATGCATAAATACACAGTAAAGGCCTGGCCACCACTTTCTCTCCCTGGAGATTTGGAAAGGCATCTAGTTAGAATTAAGAGAACACTGAATTTAGAATCAGAATATCTGAGTTTGAGTCCCAGCTCTATTATTTACCATCCGTTTTAGTTGAGTCAGATCTTTCAATTTCCTCATTTCTAAAGTGCATGTGTAACTGAAATAAAAGTACTGGTCTGGGAGTCAGGAGACTTAGGTTCTAATCCCAGCTCCAAGAATGACTCTTTTTGTAATACGGAAAAGAATGTCCAAAGACAGGAAATGACTTGCCTAAGGTCATGCAGCTAGTAAGTAGTAAAGCATGGAGGTGAACCCATGCCTTATGATCTCAGACCCCATCAGGTCTTTTTGTACCAGACCACACAGGTCATTTTTCAGGTCATTGTCAGGTCATTTTTCTATACCATAAAAGCTGTTTGCTATACCTTACACCTCATATAATACAGAGTCAGCTGCACCTACCCTGGATAGTTATAGAGAGTAGTTGCAGGGAAATCTCCTCTGTTTTCTTCCCCCTCTTTTCAGCTCCTTCTCCCAGGATCTCATACTTCCCATGATGGGGGTCCCTGGATTCTAGAAACACAGTATGCTTTAATTCTATGATTGAAGGGATGCTAGATTTGCAATCGTGATCCAGATTCACATAACAATTCTCCCACTTACTAGTTGTGGGACTTTATCCTCACTTGATGGATTAGGAAATCAACACCTGAGTAATTTAATAGCAGATGTGCCACTTATCTTTTAGAATAACCATGAATCTCAGATGAGATAATGATAATAACTGACATTTGCATGATACTTGAACATTTATTTATGCTATCTCATTTGAGCCTCAGAACAAAACTGCAAGATGGGTTCTACAGGTACTACTATCCCCATTTTAAAGATGAGAAAACTGAGACTATGTAATTTGTGTCATTAATCACCCAACTAATAAGCTTCAGAAGGGGTGTGTAAACCTAGATCTGCCTCACTCCAAGTTCAACACTATTCACTATGAAACACTGTCTCTTTGGAGACTGCTGTGGTGATGAAGGATGCAAAATCATCCTCAGAAAATAAACTCCTTGTAAGTTGAGATTATTTCAGACATTGTATCCCCAGTGCCTAGCAGAATTAAACACACAGTAAGTATTTGATAAATGCTTGTTGATTGATTGATGAGGGAATTGTAAATCTGGAACTAAAAAGGATTTTTGTTGTGAGCCTTTGGAAGCCCAGAGGCAGTAACCCATATTCAGTAAGTCATCATTGCCCTTTCCCTTTCCCCCTGAAATGAGGGAACCAACATTTTCAAGGAACTGACATTTTCATTAGGAGAGATAGCACATGTAGGAGTGCATAGCAATAGGGTGCATGGAAAGGCCCTATGATCATAAAGGTACAACTACACGGTCAATGGCAAACCTCAGGGGTCCTTAGGTGATTGGTACATCAGATGGCAATGCCTGAGGGGTCTGGAAAGCATAGTGGTAGGGCAAGATGATAAGGCCTGGAGGCCTATCATACCAAAAAGACTAGCTGGTGATTGCCTGCTCACCCAAACTGCTTTATCCACGTAGCAAATGAGGAGGAGGAGGAGTCCAGGGGTAGGTGGGTTGGCCATTAGGACGAGGGCAGAGGCCTTGGGTTCACACTCATAGAAGTGGGATGTCATTGAGGAGGGGTAAAGGGGAAGAGAACTTTGACTCAAGTGTTCAGAACTGTGGTGGGATGGCTGAGCTAGGATCAATAGAGCCTCAGAGCTGGCACTGGCTGCCATAAACATTACAGTTTTAGCTACTCCTTAGAAAGGAAATGATGCACAATATTCAGTCATGGGCTGTTGGAAACCAATTCTTCCAGGTGAAGCGTGAAGTCTTTGAACTGATCCTCACTCTTGGGTCTGACTTGGCTGTTCTGACATGCAGAGGAGAGCCTCTGGCAGGCCTAGGGGAGGGTGCTGCTAGTTGGAATTTGCCCCCAAGTCATGAAGGACCTGAAGGTGAGAGAAGTAGACTTTTACTATTGTTGCTGTTCTTTGAGGTGGGAAGTTAACTTCAGCTGGGAAATACTGCTAACTTGGAGCAATCTTCCTTCCCTCGTGGGAGGGCCTGCCCTTCTACAAAAGAGAAAGGAAACTCTACTACTCAAATCACCAAAGCAGGAGCCACGATGGTGGAAAGAAGAGAGGAAACTGCCTGAGCTCCCCTTAGTTTCCCTCAGAAACAATGTTAAATCAAGCATCTAATTGGATTCTGGAGTGACAGAACCCACAAAAAGAAGGAATGAAACAATTTTCTAACTTAATATACTCTAGAAGGTCTTCAGGAAAGGTCTGTCTCACTTGGGTAAAAGAGGATCATAGCCCAGGACAGGTGGTGTCCAGGTAAGCAGGCAGGTCGCTCTTAGCCACAGCACAGATCAGCAACCAAAGCCCCATGGTCCTGGATCAGCAGGCCAGCTATGAGGTCTCCAGCCCTATTGAGAGGGCAGATTGCGAGTCCTGGAGCCCCAGCACAGCAGGCACGACAAGGGCGGGCCAACCCCAGTGAATTGGGCAAACTGCAAGAACCTGAGGCCCCTGCATGGAAAGCCAGTGACCAGGCACCTGGCCCCCAGCACAAGAAACTTGGAAGAGAGCCCCTGGAACAGAGCTCCACTTTAAAAGTCATGAAATAGACTGGACAATGAGTTAGAAACAGAAAAGAACCCTGATGAGAGAAAGCTACTATGGTGACAGGGAAGATCAAAACCCTAACTCAGAACAGGGCAACAATGTCAAAATGCCTACGTGTGAAGCCTCAAAGGGGAGTATGACTTGGTCTCCAGCCCGAAAAGTCCTCTTGGAAGAGTTCAAAAGGGATTTCTAAAATCAAGTAAGGGAGGTAGGAAAAGATTGGGACAAGAAATAAGAGTTATGCAGGAGAATTGTGGAAAAAGACTCAACAGTTTGGAAAAGAAAGGGCAAAAATTGATAGAAGAAAATAGCTCCTTTTATAAAAATTAATTAATTAACTTTTAGTTTTCAACAATCACTTCCATAAGTTTTTAAGTTTTAAATTTTCTCCGTCTGCCTTCACCCCTCCCTTCCCAAGATGATGTGCAATCTGATATAGGCTTTACATAGACTTTCTTATTAAACATATTTTCACTTTAGTCATGTGGTAAAGAATTAGAACCAATAGGAGTAAATACAAGAGAGAAGAAATAAAACAAAACCGAAGAAAAAAAAAGAGCAAATACTGTACTTCAATCTGCACTCCAACTCCATAGTTCTTTCTCTGGAGGTCGACGGCATTTTCCATCATGAGACTTTTGGAGATGTCTTAGATCCTTGCATTACTGAGAAGAGCTAAGTCTATCAAAGTTGATCATCATACAAAGTGGTTGTTACTGTGTATGACATTCTCCTGGTTCTGTTGACTTCACTCAACATCAGTCCATACAAGTGTTTCCAGGTTTTTCTGAAGTCCACTTGCTCATCATTTCTTATAGCACAATAGCATTCTATTACATTCATATACTATAACTTTTTCAGTCATTCCCCATTGATGGGTATCCCCTCAATTTCCAATTCTTGGCCACCACAGAAAAAGCTACTATAAATATTTTTGTACATGTGGGTCCTTTTCCCATTTGTATGATCTCTTTGGGATATAGCCCTAGAAGTGCTAGTGCTGGGTTGAAGGGTATGCACATTTTTATAGCCCTTTGGGCATAGTTCCAAATTGCTCTCCAAAATGGTTGGATCAGTTTACAACTCCACCAACAATGCATTAGTGTTCCAATTTTCCCACATCTTCTTCAACATTTATTATTTTCCTGTTTTGTCATGTTAACCAATCTGATACGTGTGATGTGGTACCTCAGAGTTGTTTTGATTTGCATTTCTCTAATCAATAGTGATTTAGAGCATTTTTTCATATGGCTATAGATAGCTTTAATTTCTTCATCTGAGAACTGCCTGTTCATACCCTTTGACCATTTATCAATTGGGGAATGATTTGTATTCTTATAAATTTGACTTAATTCTCTATATATTAGAAACAAGGCCCTTATCGGAGATACTGGTTGTAAACCCCCCTAATCTTGGTTGCATTGGCTTTGTGCAAAACCTTTTCAATTTAATGTAATTGAAATCATCCATTTTGCAATTCCTAATGTTCTCTATCTCCTGTTTGGTCATAAATTCTTCTGTTTTCTATAAATCTGACAGGTAAACTATTCTTTGCTTTCCCAGTTTGCCTATACTATCAGCCTTTATATCTAAATTGTGTACCCATTTTGACTTTATTTTGGTATATGATGTAAGATGTTGGTCTCTGCCTAGTTTCTGCCATACTCCTTTCCAATTTTCCCAGCAGTTTTTGTCAAATAGTGAGCTCTGATTCCAGAAGCTGAGGTCTTTGGATTTATCAAACAGTAGATTACTATAGGCATTGACTACTGTGTCTTGTGTACCTAACCTATACTCCTGATCCACCAGTCTATTTCTTAGCCAATACCAAGTAGTTTTAATGATTGCTGCTTTATAACACAATTTAAAATCTGAAACAGGTAAGCCACCTTCTCTACTATTTCTTTTCATTAGTTCTTTTGATATTCTGGACCTTTTGTTCTTCTAAATGAATTTTGTTATTTTTTTCTAGCTCTATAAAATAATTTTTTGGTAGTTTGATTGGTATGACACAAACAACTCCTTTAAAAGTAGAATTGGCCAAATGGAAAAGGAGGTACAAAAGTTCACTGAAGAAAATATTTTCTTAAAAATTAGAATTGGGTAAGTGGAAGATAATGACTCAATGAGATAGCAAGAATCAGTGAAAAAAATCAAAAGAATGAAAAATGGAAGAAAATGTAAAATATCTCATTGGAAAAACAACTGACCTAGAAAATAGATCCAGGAGAGAAAATTTAAGAATTACATAGCCATAATAAAAAGCCATGATAAAAAAAAAAAGAGAGCCTAGACAGTATCTTTCAAGAAATTATCAGGGAAAACTCCACTGATATCCTAGAAACAGAGTAAAAAATAGTCATTGAAAAAATCTACTGATAACCTCCTCAAAATGATCTCAAAATGAAAACTCTAAGGAATAGTGTAACCAAATTCCAGAATTATCAGGTCAAGGGGAAAATTCTTCAAACAGCCAGAAAGAAACAATTCAAATATCAAAAATCTACAGTCAGGATTACACAGGAATTAGCAGCATTTACATTAAAGGATTGAAAGGCTTAGAATAAAATATTCTGGAAAGCAAAGGAACTTGAATTACAACCAAGAATCAACTACCCAACAAAATTGAGCATAATCTTTCAGGGGAAAAGGTGAACATTAAATGAAACAGGGGGCTTTCAAACTTCCTTGATGAAAAAACCAGAGCTGAACAGAAAATTCAATCTTCAAATACAAGACTCAAGAGAAGCGTAACAAGGTGAACAGGAAGGAAAAAATGTTATTCAGTAAAATTAAACTGTTTATATCATCACACATGAAGATGATACTTGTAACTCTTGAGAACTGTATCACTATTAGGGCAGTTAGAAGGAGTATAGATAGACAGGGTGTGGGTATAAGTTGACTTTGATGTGATGACAAAGAAAAAATTAAGGAGTTAAAAAAAGGATTGTACTGGGAGAAGATGAAAGGGGAAGGCTTAATAACATAAATTATATCACATGAAGAGGCTTAAAAGACCACAGTAGAGGGAAAGAAGGGAGTGAGTGAGCATTGTTTGAAATTTACTCTTATCAGATTTGACTCAAAGAGGGAATAATATATATGCTCAGTTGGGTATAGAAATTTTATCTTATCCTATAGGGAACTAGGAGGGGAAAGAGGAAAGAAAAAGAAAGGGAGGGGTTGATAAAAGGGAAAGCAGATTGAGGGAGGTGGTGGTCAAAAGCAAACCACTGGTGAAGAGGGAATAGGTGAAAGGAGAGAGAAAAGTATAAACAGGGGGAAAAATAGGATGGAAGGAAAAATACATTTAGTAATCAAAACTGTGAATGTGAATTGGATGAACTCTCCCATAAACCAGAAACAGATAGTAGAGTGTATTAAAAACCAAAATCCTACACTATGTTGTTTACAAGAAACACATTTGAAGCAGAGATATACACACAGAGTAAAGGGAGAGTGCTGGAGCAGAATATATTATGCTTCAATTGAAATTAAAAAAGCACAGGTGGTAATCCTGATCTCAGACAAAGCAAAAGCAGAAATAGATCAAATTAAAAGAGATAAGGAAGGAAACTACATCTTGCTAAAAGGTACCATAGACAATGAAGTAATATCAATACTAAACATAAATGCACCAAGTGGTATGGCATTCAGATTCTTACAGGAGAAGTTAAATGACTTGTAGGAAGAAATGGATGACAAAACTATATTAGTGGGGACCTCAAACTCCCCCCTCAGAACTAGATAAATCAAACCACAAAATAAACAAGAAATAAGTTAAGGAGGTGAATAGAACTTTAGAAAAGTTAGATATGATAGTCTGTTAGAGGGAATAGAATGGGGATAGAAAAGAATACACTTTTTCCTCAGTGTTACATGGCACCCACACAAAATTTGACCATGTATTAGCACATAAAAACCTCACATTCAAATGCAGAAAAGCAAAAATATTGAATGCATCCTTTTCAGATCATGATGCAACAAAAATTCATGTAATAAAGGGCCATGGAAAGATATACTAAAGATTAATTGGAAACTAAATAATTTAATCTTAAAGAATGAATGGTTTAACAATAACTCATAGAAATAATCATTTCATCAAAGAGAATGACAGTAATGAGACAGCATAACAAAACTTATGGGATGCAGCCAAAACAGTTTTTAGGGGAAATTTTGTATCTCTAAATGCTTAAGTGAATAAAATAGAGGAAGAGGAGATTAATAAATCGAGCATGCAACTAAAAAAGCTAGAAAAAAAACAAATTAAAAATCCCCAATTACATACCAAATTAGAAATTCTGAAAATCAAAGGAGATTAATAAAATTGAAATGAAGAGAAATATTGAACTAAAAAATAAAACTAAGAGCTGGTTTTATAAAAAAAAAACCCACAATAAAATAGATAAGCATTTGATTAATTTGATTAAAAAAAGAAAGAAGAAAATCAAATTATCAGTATCAAAAATGAAAAGGGTGAATTCACCACCAATGAAGAGGAAATTAAAGCAATAATTAGGAGCTATTTTGCCCAACTGTATACTAGTAAATCTGACAATCTAAGTGAAATAGATGAATATTTACAAAAATATAAATTGCCCAGATTAAGAGAAGAGGAAATAAAATACTTAAATAGCCCAATTTTAGAAAAAAAGAAATTGAACAAGCCATCAATGAACTCCCCAAGAAAAAATTCCAGGGCCAGATGGATTTACAAGTTAATTCTACCAAACATTTAAAAAACAATTAATTCTAATACTATATAAACTGTTTGGAAAAATAAGCAAAGAAGGAGTCCTAACAAATTCCTCTTATGACACAAATATAGTGCTGATGCTTAAACCAGGAAGAGTCAAAACAGAGAAAGAAAACTAGAGACCAATTTCCCTAATGAATATTGATCAACAATTTTAAATAAAATATTAGTAAAGAGATTATAGCAGCTTATGACCAGAATAATACACTATGACCAGGTGGGATTTATACCAGGAATGCAGGGCTGGTTCAAATCTAAGAAAACTCTCAGCATAATTGACCATATCTATAACAAGACTAACAGAAATTATATGATTATTTCAATAGATGCAGAAAAAGCTTTTGACAAAATACAGCACCATTATTATTAAAAACACTGGAAAGCATAGGAATAGAGTTTTCCTTAAAATGATAAGCAGTATCTATTTAAAATCATCAGCAAGCATTATGTGTAATGGGGATAAGTTAGAAAAAATCCTAATAAGATCAGTAGTGAAATGTCCATTATCACCACTATAATTCAGTATTTTACAAGAAATGTTAGCTTTAGTAATAAGAGAAGAAAAAGAAATTGAAGGAATTAGGATCAGCAATAATGAAACAAAACTATCACTCTTTGCAGATGATATTATAGTATACTTAGAGAATCCTAGAGAATCAACTAAAAAACTGCTTATAACAAGGAACAATTTTAGCAAAGTTGGAAGATATTAAATAAGTCCACAGAAGTCATCAGCATTTCCATTTATTACCAACAAAGCCCAGCAGCAAGAGGTAGAAAGAGAAATGCATTTAGAATAACTGTACACTACATAAAATATTTTGGAATGCACCTGCCAAGACAAATCCAGGAACTATATGAACACAATTACAAAACACTTTTCACACAAATAAAATCTCATCTAAACAACTGGAAAAATATCAATTGCTTATGGGTAGACTGAGCCAATATAATAAAAATTACAATTTTACCTAAATTAATTTACTTATTCAGTGCCATACCAATCAAACTACCAAAGCATCATTTTATAGAGCTAGAAAAAAATAACAGAATTCATCTGGACAAACAAAAGATCAAGAATATCAAGGGAATTAGTGAAAAAAAATGCAAAGGAAGGTGGCCTAACTGTACCAGATCTAAAATTATATTATAAAATGGCAATCATCAAAACTGTACTGGCTAAGAAATAGAGTAGTGCATCAATGAAATAGGTTAGGTATACAAGACACAGTAGTCAATGACTATAGTAATATTCTGTTTGATAAACCCAAAGTCTCCAGCTTCTAGGACAAGAACTCACCATTTGACAAAAACTGCCGGAAAACTGGAAAATAGTGTGGCAGAAACCAACACCTCACACCCTATACCAAGATAAGGTCAAAACGGGTACATGATTTAGACGTAAAAGGTGATACCATAAGCAAATTAGGAGAGCAAGGAATAGTTTACATATTAGATCTATGGAGAAGGGAAGAATTTGTGACCAAAAAAGAGATAGAGAACATTATGAAATGCAAAATAGATAATTTTGATTACCTTAAATTAAATAAATAAGCTAATTATAAAGAATGAATGGTTCAAAGAACAAAACAAAAAAAATTTCATTAAAAAGATTGACAACAATGAGACAATATTTCAAAATATGTGGGATATAGCCAAAGCAGGACTTAGGGGAAGTTTGTGTGTGTGTGTGTGTGTGTGTGTGTGTGTGTGTGTGTGTGTGTGT